>NC_056561.1:10990361-11001718 GCF_013358625.1 Macadamia integrifolia
GTCTGTTGTTCCATGTTTTGCTAGGTGCAGAGTGCGACACGTGGATGGTGCATCACCAACGGTCAGGATTAAGAGGGTTGGTTGAGGTTATCAAAACCGGGTTTTTTTGTTGTGAACCAGACCGAGATTCCAACCCAACCCGTTTCCTCCTCTCTTCTTCTTCACTCTTCTTCTTCTTCTTCACCCTGTCTTCTTCTTCTTCTTCTTCTTCTTCTTCTTCTTCTTCTTCACCCTCTGTTACCCAGAGCCTTTCCTTCCTCTATCTCACTCACTCTCCCTCCTCAATCCTCCCTTTCCACCTGGGCTGCATTTAAAAAAAAAAAGAAAAAAGCATGGGATTTCTGGGCAGCGGATCTACCGCTCCTAGCCGTCGGCACCACGACCAGACCGAGATTCCAACCCAACCCGTTTCCTCCTCTCTTCTTCTTCACTTTCTTCTTCTTCTTCTTCACCCTCTGTCTTCTTCTAACTGCAGAAACGCAAAAGAGAACACCACGGAAAAATAGGAGAGAGAGAGAGAGAGAGAGAGAGAGAGAGAGAGTCTTGACCCTTGAGACTGAAGAGGAGAAATGGTTTTGCTTTTGCGGAGGAAACTGGAAACCAAGAAATTCATCTTTCTTCTGCTACTCTGATTTCTTTCTGATAAATCCAGCGCTCTTAAGCTCTTAAGCTCCTTCATGTCCAGCGATTGGGCAGCGAGAGTACGGAGATCCATCGTGCGAGTAACCCACAACCCATAATCTTGGTATCGAGATCGCCGGACTGCAACAACGATCTCCTTCCTCTTGATCGAGAAATCTCTGTTTTTAGGGATTTTGAATTCAAACTTGGTCATGAGTTGTTTGTCAGAACCGGTTCCACTCCATACGGTTCGAGTCCTCCATTGATCTAAACCGGATTTAGTAACAACAGACCAATCAAAACAATCTCAATCGCAGATTTAAAGGAGGACACGTGTCGTGTTCTGCAGCTAGCAAAACACAGCAAAACAGGGATGGGGAAAAACAGACGATTTTTATCCCTTCTCACATTAATGAGAATGTAGCAATTAATGCTACTTCTGGACCTAGATTTAGGTTTCATAGATAGCGTTAATGGGCCCTTGCTAATGGCGATGCCAAAAGTGGGGTCACCATTTTCACTTTGTGATTATTTTGTTTAGATATATGCCCAGACCTTGATTTGTGTACATTATTTTCCTTTTTTTCATTTTTAATACAATTTGATCTTTTAGTGAAAAAAAAAAAACCCAATACCTAGACCACTTCCCATGATACCTCTATTTTTGTCAGCCATGCCGACAGGACTAATTATTTGAAAGGTTGTCCTACAATAGGTACAACAGGTAGAGGACCCCTTAGTCAAAAAAAAAAAAAAAAAAAAAGGGTAGAGGACCCCTTCGATGGGCAACCTATAAAATTTAATGGTCTGTCTATGAAACGCCATGGATCTTTTATTTTATTTTATTTTTATTTTTTGAGTCAATGAAAATTTAATTGAGTTCCTTTGTTTATAATGATTAGATGGCAATGTGGATATTACATTTACTAAAATTTAGGGTATATTCAATATTATGGTATGAAGAGAAGAGTTCTTGGTCATGGTGTGATGTAGCAGCTCAACTCTCAAAAATAAAGTACGAAATTTGAAGGAATAAAAAATGTAGTTAATTTCTTTTCTTTCCATGGGAAAAAAAGTCCATCTCCCCTTTCCCCTGTGATGAGGGTTATTTATTTTTTTGTTGGGGGGTTTTTTTTGGGGGGGGGGGCGGGTTAGGGACACTTGCAAAAAAAAAAAAAAAAAAAAAAAAAAAAGAAAAAATAAAAAGAAGAAGAAATGGTCCATCGAAATTTCCATATCAGTGTAGATGAGCCTAATGTGTGTGACTTATTGATCACTTGGACCACAACGTTTTAGTTATTTCTTGAAACAGATATAAGTCAAAGTCTTTTAGGGTTGATGTGGGGGAGGGGGTGGGGGGGTTCATCATGTCGGTGCAAAGACCCTGACCTCTTCATCTTGTAGGAGATAAAGTCTTAGTTCTTATCTAGAAAACAAAACTGCAAAGACCAGAGAATAGAGAATGTTAAGTTCATCTCCAGTGATTAATAATATAAAGGAAATTGAGTTGTGAAGAGTTGTGCAACCGTAATAGGTACACGACAGATGGGGTTGGCAAGGTAAAATAACCAATATTAGACCTTTGTGGTTAGAAACTTAGGATTTAATTGTTTTGAATAGGGCGAGGGGCTGCTCATATTGGGTGGAGTTTTAGTTAGGATTGGTTTCCGATTGAAACGTGCGCTGGACTATATATCTTGTGTTTCCATACGTCTGTAGAATAGAGGAAGGGGGTGGGGTGGTGTCCACTGAATAATGTGTCGATGGCTCTCTCATGGAAGCAATTAATCTAGTTAAACCCTATGCACTAACGGGAGAGAAAAAAATGAACGTAATACCAAAGAAAGATTTTTATGTATTTTCCCTATTAGGTATGCCTGGGCGTTGAATTATTTATATATCTTTTTTCTTTTAATACAATCTTGGATTAAATTTTTTTCTTACGGAGATATAGGGGCTGGGTCACGTGTCTTGACCAATGAGAACACATGGATTGGTATTGTGAAGGGGACACAGTGGCCATTTCGTGCACCCTGTTTCCGGGTGCAGACCGTACGTTTCACTCAAAAATACTCAACCCTATAATCTTTTACTGACCATTCTGAAAAAGGAAAAAATAAAAAAAATAAAAAAAAAATCAAAGAACGAAAAAGGAATGTAACAAATGCAAAATAAAACCAGACACAGCCGTTGAAAATTTGACTTGGGAAATGAAAAGTGCTAACCACTCAATAGAAATAACTTATAAGAAATAATGCTATGGTTTTTAAGGTAATTAATGAGGGGAAGGTTCTGCAAAATGATTATTTTAAGTATCTGAATCATAAATAAGTAATGTGATATAGATAATGTGCATGGTTTCACAAAAATAGGATGGATGAAAGGAAAAGGTGCCATCTGGAGTATTGTGCGATTGATGTATTCCCTTAGAAACTTAGAGAAAAATTTTATAGGTCAATTCTATGATTAGTTATGATATATGCTGTGAAATGTTAGACAGTTAAGAAACATCGTGTAAATAAACCCAGTGTAGTAGAAATGAGGATGTTGAGATGTTATTTATTAAAAAAATTCATTGCTGATTCTTAGCAAAAAAAAAAAAAAAAAAAAGAGGATGTTGAGATGGATTTATAGTAAAACTAGGAAGAATATATTATAATTTGTTAGGGAATAGCTCCGATACATGATAAACTACGAGAACTACATTTAAGGTGTTATGACCATGTACAACTGAGGCTTTTAGATGCTCTAATATGGAGAAATATTTTTTGTCAGCAAATAATTATATTAATATGAATGATATACAAAAGCCCATTGGGCACTGAGAACTGTCTGATAGGAATTAAACCCTGAAACTTCAAACAGAGTACTTCAGGCTGCATGCAACAGTACTCTTTGAAATTTTATTAATCAAGAATAACATATTTATATAGTAAGTAACCACTCGCCCAATATAGCTATGGTATTTGAATTATTGTACATTATTAATCTGAGCAAATCCTCTATCATGAATTTTTACCTCGTGGGAATTATTCAAATTAAACATTCTATTGCTTGTATTAAAAATTGCGTGGGGTTTTATATTAAGTGAAGGGAAGATTTTCTATATTATGCTAATAGATAAGAAAATCCGATGGTAGAAATAGGTAGATTTGGTCTTCTGATCTTTGTCACACGCCAATACCAAGACCACTTCCCATGATACCTCTATTTGTTTTAGCCGCCAACTGGACTAATTATTTGATATGTTGTCCTATATGTACAGTAGGTAGACAACCCCTTAGCATAACAAAAAAAAAAAAAAAAAATTGGAGGACCCCTTCGATGGGCAACCTATAAAATTTAATGGTCTATCTATGAAATGCCATGGAGCCTTTTTTTTTTTTTTTTTTAAATCAATGGAAATTTAATGGAGTTCCTTTGTTTATAATGATTAGGTGGTAATGTGGATATTACGTTTACTAAAATTTAGGGTATATGCAATATTATGGTATGAAGAGAAAAGTTCTTGGTCATGGTGTTATGTAGCAAGTCAACTCTCAAAAATAAAGTAAAAAATTTGAAGGAATCAAAATGTGGTTAATTTTTTTTCCTTTCATGGGAAAAAATCCATCTCCACTTTCCCCTGCGATGAGGTTTTTTTTTTTAGGGGGGTGGGGTAGGGGCACCTGTGAAAGAAAAAAAAAGGTCCATCGGAATTTCCATCAGTGTAGATGATCCTAATGTGGGACTTATTGATCCGTTGGACCACCACGTTTTGGTTATTTCTTGAAACAAATTATGAGTCAAAGTCTTCTAGGGTTGACGTGGGGGAGGGCTTGGGTTCAAGTCGGTACAAAGACCCTGGCCTCTTCATCTTGTAGACGATAAGGTCTTAGGTCTTAGGTCTTATCTCGAAAACTAAATTACAAAGACCAGACAATAGAGAGTGGTTAAGGTCATCTCACGTGATTGATAATATAAAGGAAATAGAGTTGTGAAGAGTTTTGCAACCGTACTAGGTAGACGACAGATCAGCTTAACATGGTAATATAACCAATATTAGACCTTTGCAATTTTAGTTAGGATTGGTTTCTGATTGAAACGTGCGCTGGACTATATATCTTGTGTTTTCATACGTTAGTGGGAAAGAGGGGGAGGGGGTTGTCCACAATAATATCTAGATGGCTCTCTTATGAAGGCAATTAATCTAGTTAAACCCTATGCACTAATGGGAGAGAAAAAAAAAAAAAAAATGAACGTAATACCAAAGAAAGATTTTTAAGTATTTTCCCTATTAGGTATGCCTGGGCGTTGAATTATTTATACATCTTTTTTCTTATAATATAATCTTGGCTTAAATTTTTTTCTTTAAGTGGGATATAGGGGCTGCGTCATGTGTCCAGGGCCAATTAAAACATGTGGGAAAGTATTGTCAGTGGGACACGGTGGCCATTTCGCACATCCTATTTCTGGGCGCAGACCCTATGTTCCACTAAAAAATACTCACCCCTATAATCTTTTACTGATCTTTTGGAAAAAATAAAAAAGAAAAAAGAAAAATCAAAGAACGAAAAAGGAATGGAATAAATGCAGAATAAAACCAGACACAAAGGAGTTGAAAATTTGACTTGGGAGCATTCAATAGAAATAACTTATAAAAATAATGCTATGGTTTTTAAGGTAATTAATGAGGGGGAGGTTATGCAAAGTGATTATTTTAAGTATTTGTATCATAAATAAGTAAGGTGATATTGAGAATGTGGTTTCACAAAAAATTAAACTAGGATGGATGGAGGGAAGAGATGCTGTCTGGAGTATTGTTCGATCAATGTATTCCCTGACAAACTTAAAGAGAAATTTTATAGATCAATCCTACGATTAGTTATGATGTATGGTGTGAAATGTTAGACAATTAAGAAACGTTATATAAATAAACCTAGTGTAGTATAAATGAAGATGTTGAGATGGATTTATAGTAAAAATTGGAAGGATAAAGTAATGAATAATCATATTAGAATTGGTTAGGGAGTAGCTCCGATACATGATAAGCTACGAGAACTATATTTAAGGTAGCATGACCATGTACAACTGAGGCTTTTAGATGCTCTAATATGGAGAAGTATATTTTGTCAACAAAGAATTGTATTAATAAAGAATGAATGATATACAAAAGCGCATGGAGATTGGTGCATGGTAGACTCCCCACGGATGAGATGGTTCATCAAAAAGGGGCTCATATGGCATCCATTTACAATCTCTATGGTAAGGCGGAAGAAAGTATATAGCATGTTTTCCTGCAGTGCCCACTCTCTATTTCTATTTGGGAAAAAAAACTTTTCAACTGTTTTGAGATGGTGTGGAAGGATCAGCTGTCCATAGAGGCGCTCCTCAATTGGTGGAAGAGAATAGCTCGTGTCCTCAATATCAAGAAGCTGTGGAGGATGGGTCTTCCAATAATAACCCATCATATTTGGTGGGAGAGAAACAAAAGAAGACATGAGAATAACGAAAGGCTGGCTTGTTAAGTCTTTGAGAGCATTAGACAGGAGATTATGCTCTACAACGATGGATCAAGTGGTGTGCTCAGTTTCAGACGTTTTATGTCGTAGGAAACTTGGCTTGTCAGTCATAAATCCTATGTCCAACCCTCCCCTAGAGGTTCACTAGTGCAAGCCGCCTAGGGACTAGTTCAAGATCAATGTGGATGGCAACTCCCTTGGCAACTCAGGAAATGCTAGCGTTGGAGGCGTTTTGCATAACTATGATGGCCAGGTGATAAATTCCTTTAGTATTTTTTTTGGGTGTTAAAAGGATTTATGAAGCAGAGTTTGAAGCTGTCTTGGAGGGGATTATGATGGCAAAAAATCAGAATGCCATGGGTGTGTGGATTGAGTTGGATTCAGCATCAGTGGTATCTACAATCCAGAGAAGAGAGATTCCCTGGTTTCCTCGTAAAAAATGGATGTGTTCTATTCACTATCTGGAGTCTATTCAATGGAAGATAACGCATTGCTTTTGTGAAGCAAACACGGTAGCTAGTAGACTACTTAGCAAATAAGGCTTTGAAATCAGGCATCTCAGGATTCTCAGTAGTATTCCCAAACCACGTGTTTTCTAATCTAGCTTCTGATGCTATGGATAGGCACCGTTTTTTATTCTACTAGTCATTTTGCTTGCTCTCTCTACTAATGGCTATGCTGAAGGTGGAGTTTACAAGTTGGCCTAGTGGTTTCTGCCTTGTCTTGGTTATTTTTTTTCGTGATTGTATTCTTCCTTTTTCTTAATAATATTATCCTTTTAGCAAAAAAAAAAAAAAACAAAAGCCCATTGGGCACTAAGAACTGTCTAATAGGAATTAAACCCCATCTCCACCTTTGGCATTGCCATCATCAGAGAGGGGACTAAAACCAAAAACATATGAAATCTTAACTTTCTACACCACCTTCGGCATTGCCATTAGCAAAGAAGGAACAAAGACAAAATATTCAGAAAACAGAACGCAGACAGCTCATTTGGTCATTGAAATCGAAACCTTGGTCTATCTATGGCATCCCATTCAATATCATTGGCTATAAATCTGGGAAGGACATTCCAAGTTGCTGTACATAGTTCGAGTAGTAGCTACACGCTTTGCAAGACCATCAGCCGCACCGTTCACCTCCCTGAGGCAGTGAGAAATACTCCAAGAAAAAATCCATCTTTGATGGAAGCACCAAGGGATAACTCTCTTAGCTATACACCATACCACAACTTTGGAGTCACATTCTACTTTAAACCAGATAAAATTCCTTTGCGTAACTACTTTCATAGCTTCAAAAAGAGCTGCGAATTAAGTGCAAAAATTTGTTATAATACTTTCAAAAGAGGAGAAGCAATGTACAACGCTACCCCGGTGGTTACGTACTACCCCTCCAGCTCCTACGTAGCCCGGGTTACGCAACGAACACCCATCAGTTTAATTGTGAAACATCCCACCGGTGGACAAGCCTAGTGGAGCTCAATGATCTCCTTAGGGCGGTTAGGGAATCTTACCAGATAAAGAGAAGCAGAGATCTTGAGATCCTTAATAGTCTTTATCACCACAGGCTTGACACCCAATAATTCATGCGAGTCATTAAGCACGACTTTCACTATCATAGGCATTCCTTTGCAACAATTATCATAAGGACGGTAGTTTCTCTCTAACCAAATCTAGTGAAAAACATAAACCATCATTACCGACTAGATCTGCTTCATAGGCGTTGTAACACTCCTCTATTTCTATTAGGAGAACATCTCTTAAATTGAAAGATATACATAGATTTGGCCTTGTGTAAGTATTACATTGAATAAAGCTAATTGGAGAGCAGGGCTCTTTGTAGATGACCCCATTTAATTAAGATAAGGTTGAATTGTTGTAGAAATGAGAGTCCTTCTAAGTATTACTATGCGTAATGAAATATGACTCTTCACTATTTACCACTTGATAGTTCGACATGGTCCATGTAATTTTCCCTTTAATAATAATTCACTGTTCTTTCGAAACGTGGTCCATGTAATTTTCCCTTTAATAATTCACTACTTTTTCGAAACGTGAATTTTGATTCCATCCGAATAATGAGTCCCACACTTATACGGTCGAAGTCCAATCTATTTGCGGTGGCACGAATATGCCTTGTTCAACGGAGTAATGGCATTTATTAAAAGGATACAATTTCTTAGAATTTGACCAATTGTGAAATTTGAAAATTCTATATTAATAAATAAATAAATAAATAAAGAAATTTGAATAACATTTGATCAATCACGCCGTGTTCAACGGAGAGAGAGAGAGAGAGAGAGAGAGAGAGACTTTTCTCATACGTAGCTTAGTGGCTTACTCCCTCTATAAATACCCACCTTGAGGTGAGGAAGATTATAAAGTAGCCCTTTGAACACAAGCTGTAGCAAAAGCAATGGAGTCCAGAATACAAATGCCCCTTCTCGTTGTCCTCCTGTTTGCCCTAGTCTCAGGTTTGTTCTTATGCTTTCATTTCTTCATTTTGATAGCTTCTTTCTCTTTAATTCTCATGCTTATGATTAGTCAAATGACTATAGATCGGTTTGGTTGAAGCTGACTAGAGTATAGTGTTTCTGCTATTTATCTGGTTTTAATTTGTGGGATTGCAGGAGGCTTGTCAGTTACCTTCACGTTCAAAAACAACTGTGGGTATACAGTCTGGCCAGGGACATTAGCGGGATCTAACAGTGCACAACTTTCTTCAACTGGTTTCGAATTGGCCTCTGGAGCTTCAAATTCCATAGATGCCTCTTCTGGATGGTCCGGCAGGTTCTGGGGTCGAACATATTGCTCATCTTCAACTGGAACTTTTAAATGCGAAACCGCAGACTGTGGCTCCGGCCAAGTTGCATGCAATGGAGCAGGAGCGATCCCACCAGCCTCCTTGGCTGAATTCACTCTAGGCAGTAGTAGTTCAGACCAGGAATACTATGATATCAGCCTTGTGGACGGATTTAACTTGCCACTCTCGGTGACTCCTCAAGGTGGAACTGGTGGCTGCCAAACGGTGGGTTGTTCAAATAATATCAACTCGGTTTGCCCGTCCGAGTTGAGTGTGAAGGGGTCTGATGGAAGTACGATTGCTTGCAAAAGTGCCTGCGACGCATTTGGCAGTGATCAGTATTGTTGCACTGGCTCCTATAATACGCCTCAGACTTGCCCAGCCACCAACTACTCCAAAATCTTCAAGGACCAGTGTCCTCAAGCCTACAGTTATGCATATGATGATCAGACAAGCACATTTACATGCACTGGCGCTAATTACCTCATCACCTTCTGCCCTTGAAATGGATGATTTCATTAATTAGCTTGGTTCCAGAAAATAAATACATAGTAAATGATAGAACCAAGCACAGCATTTAGAATAAGAGAGAGAAATCTATACTATAATGATTATACTTTGGGTTTGTACTGTATAATTAGGTATAATTCTCTCCAATTATTGTAAGCTTCCATGCATTTTAATGAATAAAAGTGAGGGTATGTCACCACCATAAATACCTGAGGAAATTACATGTCTTATTATTTTCCTTCAATTATGGAAACCTTTGGTCTTTGTTTATTTAATTTAATTTATATATTTTAGGACAAGTAACAAAGGCATGGAGATTATTTTGTATAACCCTAAATTTTAAGTTTATGTTTTATAACACATTAATTTGCTTTTTTTTTTTTTTTTTTTTTCTTAAGGTCAGCAAAGTACTTATACAAAATGAATGAAATAATACAAACAACCCAGTTGGGCAAAATAAAAAATCTCAATCCCTACCCTACCTTCGGCATGGCCATTAGCAGGGAGGAATTAAGACCAAAAAGAAAACCAACACAACTAGAAATTAATCAAATTGGAATCTTAGTTTTCCTATGGTGTCCCATTCAATATCAGAAACTACAAAAAGAGAAGGCGCTATCCACTCTATAGAAGATTTCGATATTGCCGCGTGCTTCGCTAATCCGTCGACCACAGTGTTGACCTCCATGTAGACATGATGAATACTCCATTTGATCCTCTGCAAATAATTTCTAAAGAAAAGCCATAGCTGTCTGAAATTCCAAGGAACCTACCCCTTCTCAATACACTAGACTATAGCTCTTGAATCACTATCCACTTCAATCCAGGTAAAATAATATTGAATGCATCCCTATTTTGTAAATGAAATTGTGTGGGGTTTTATATTAAGCAACGGCAATCACATTGTCACCCTGATCACCTCCTCCACATTGGGTTCTCTTAAACTTGATTCACCTCTTCATCTTCACTATAATCCCTCAATCATTATCATAGTTTCACCGATGGTAGTATCGCTCTTACAATGACAACGAAGACCACGACCATGAAGGACACTTCGATTTTAAAGCTTCCATCTTAAAACCAATTGTCTTGAAGTGGAGTGGCTTCTTGTGGCTCTTATGCATGATCCAAGTCACCCACATTCGATGTGGAACTATCTAAATACTCCCCCTTACGTGCAGGCCTCTTATGGCTCAGTCTTCGTGAGTTGAGCAAGAAGCCCATCGTCAACGGAGGCTCAACGTACCTGCTCTAATATCATGTTAAAGCTTCCATCTTAAAACCAATTGGCTTGAAGTGGAGTGGCCTCTTGTGGCTCTTATACATGATCGTGAAGTCACCCACAACAATGTGGGCTATCTCAATATTCGATTACGATTGCGACAAAGAGAATAAACAGAGATAATATTCCATGTAAATTCAAAAAGAAGAAGAGGAGAAGGCGGGTTCCAATTTTTTTTGGGTGGGTTTTCAGTGAGAATGAGTTGTTATATAGGGGACATAATATGGTCCAAAGGGTCTTTTCCAGTTTTAAACTAATGACGTATTGCATTAGGGGGTGTGGTTGACATTATTAGCAAACTAGGATGTTACACGATATAGATTTCAAATACCAGGGTGATACAAGATATTTTTCCAAAAAAATAATATCGGAATTTATTCAGTAATGGTTGCACTCCCTTCTCACATTGATGAGAATGTAGCGATTAATACTACTTCTAGACCTAGATTCAGGATTCATAGATAGCGTTAGGCAATGCTGAAGGTGGGGGCACCATTTTTGCTTTGTGATTGCTTCATTTAGGTATGCCCTAACCTTGATTTGTGCCCATTATTTTTCTTTTTCCATTTTAATGCAATCTGATCTTTTAGTGAGAGAGAGAAAAAAAGAACCAATGTTGTGAAGAGTATCTTCTACCAATA
>NC_056561.1:11001738-11006135 GCF_013358625.1 Macadamia integrifolia
AAAAAAAAAAAAAAAAAAAAAAAAAAAAAAAAAAAACAGTAATATACATGTTAACTTCGAGGACAGCATGCAAGGCGTCAAAAATCATCTTATCAGGAACAATTCCATCGAGGGTCTTAAAATATTGCCTTCCCCCTATCTTCAAATGTCGATAATCCCATGACCTACTATTCCCTGTATCTTATGAATACAGTAAGTGTGGGAAAACTTGATACTTTCTTTTTTAAGCCCTGAAGCTTCAAACATACTCCAGGTGGAAATAGTCCTCTTTGAAATTTTATTAATTAAGAGCATCGTATTCACCATTGCTGGCGTAGTGGCCACACAATTAGGTAGCAATTCCTAACCCTTTTATATTTTAAAATGAAAGTTTTCTTGCCTCCCTTATTTATGAATAGTTGATCATACCACCGCCACTATTCCCTATATCCTATAAATACTATCTGAAACGTGGACTGTGGTGGTGGGAAAACTCGGTCCTTTCTTAAAACCCTAAAACTTCAGAGTACTCCAGGCTGCACGCAGTAATGCTCTTTGTAATTTTATAAATCAAGAGTAACATATTTGTATAATAAGGAACCACTTGGCCTAGCTATAGCATTTGAATTATTGTACATTATTAATCCGAGCAAATCCTCTATCATGAATTCTTACCTTGTAGGAATTATTCAAAACATTCTATTGATTGCATTAAAAATTGTGTGGGGTTTTAATTAAGTGAAGGAAAGTGAAGGGAAGATTTTCTATATCATGCTAATAGATAAGAAAATCCGACGATAGAAATAGGCAGATTTGATGTTCTGATCTTTGTCGCACACCAATACCTAGACCACTTCCCATGATACCTCTATTTATTTCAGCCATGCCGACTGGACTGATTATTTGATAGGTTGTGCTACAATAGGTAGAGGACCCCTTAGTCTAGCCAAAAAAAAAAAAAAAAAAAAGGGGTAGAGGTCCCCTTTGATGGGCAAGCTATAAAATTTAATGGCCTATCTATGAAATTCCATGGAGCTTTTTTCTTTTCCTCTTCCTTTATTTTTTATTTTTTTTTATAATTTATCAATGGCCCTAATTTAATTGAGTTCCTTTGTTTGTAATTTTCTCATGATTAGATGTAACGTGGATATTAGGTTTACTAAAATTTAGGTCATGTGCAATATTATATATGGTATGAAGAGAAGAGTTCTTGGTCATGGTGTGATGAACCAACTCAACTCTAAAAAATAAAGTACAAAATTAGAAGCCATCAAAATGTAGCTAATTTATTTTCCTTTCATGGGAAGAAAGTCCATCACTATTCTTGCTTTCGATGAGGGTTTTTTGGGGGTGAGGGGGAGGGACTCTTGCAAAAAAAAAAAAAACAAAGGGGTGATCCATAGAAATTTCCATATCAGTGTAAATGATCTTAATGTGTGACTTATTGATCACTTGGACCACCATGTTTTGGTTATTTTTTGAGGCAGATATAATTCAAAGTTTTCTAGGGTTGATGTGGGGGAGGGGGGGGGGGTTCATGTGGATACAAAGACCCTGACCTCTTCATCTTGTAGACTATATGGTCTTAGGTCTTATATTGAAAACAATACTACAAAGACCAGAGAATAGAGAATGCTTAAGGTCATCTCCTGTGATAAATAATATGAAGGAAATAGAGTTGTGAAGAGTTGTGCAACCGTAATAGGTACACGACAGATGGGGTTGGCATGCTGAAATAACCATTATTAGGCCTTTGTGGTTAGAAACTTAGAATTTATTTGTTTTGAATAGACTTAGAATTTATTTGTTTTGAATAGGGCGAGGGGGACCGCTCCTATTAGAGGGGCAGTTTTAGTTAGGATTGGATTCTGATTGAAACGTGCGTTGCACTATATATCTTGTGTTTCCATACGTTAGTGGGAAAGGAAAGGGGGGGGGGGGGGATGATGTCCACTGAATGATCTATCGATGGCTCTCCAATGGAGACAATTAATCTAGTTAAACCCTATGCACTAACAGGAGGGAAACAAATGAATGTAATACCAAAGAAAGAGTTAAAGGCTGCAGCACGTGCCTTGGCCCTTGGCCAATGAGAGCAATGCCAAGGCATCGATACAAGGATATGATGGTCATTTCACATCTTTTATGTCTGGGTACAGACTCTACGTTCTGCCCAAAAAAGGCTCCCCATATAATATTTTTCTGATATTTAGAAAAAGAAAAAAAAAAAAATCAAAGAAAGAAAAAGGAATGGAAAAAAATGTGGAATATCAAAATAAAACCACAAGCGAAGGCATTGAAAATTTGAGTTGGGAGTAGAAAATTGCAAACCATTCAAAATAAATAACTTAAAAGAATTTTTTTTTTTTTTTGGGGTTTTTGGGGTGGGGTGTGGAAGGGGTAATTGATGAATAATGAGTCTTACACTATCATGAAGATGCTTGTTCGGCATTTATTAGAAGGATACAATTTCTTGAAATTTTACCAATTGAGATATTTGAAAATGACTTTGATCAATCAGGCCATAAATCCCACGGTTCATCAATTCCCAAAAGAAGGAGAGAGACAGAGAGAGAGATGGGAAATTTATTATCACTCCTCTACACTCAGTCTGTAATTACTAAAACTCCCCTATTTTATACTTTTTTTTCTGATACTCCCGTATATTCAAACTTTTACCTCTTTCTCTCCATTGTTATTTTTAAGGGAAAAAGGACAAGCATGCTAGTAGGTCATCTAGGAATTAGGTATGCTAGCATCTACAGACCGTTAGATGAAATAGAAAAGATCTCATCCATTCATAAATATTATCTTACATAACCTTCCCAATACCACCACTCTACAACCCATTTTTCTACCTTTCTCCAGCTCCCCCTCCGTTCCACAAATTCGTCAATCTCCATCGTCGTCTCTCTCGTCCTACATGCCCCCGCCTGCCATGTAATTGAGAGGGATTTCACACCCGTTTGAGAATCCAAAAGGAAGAGACTAATTTTTCTGCAATCTTTCCAAATCCAACAACGGAATTATAGATTAGAAACAAATGAGTTCAGCGTCTGCAACTCTTAGTTTCTGTTAATGGTAACCATAATTGCCCTGATTATATTTCTTGTTTCTTATTTTAAATTTGTAATTGGATCTCTCTTTCAATCAAACCCACAGAATGCAAGAGATTGAGAAAAGAAAATGCAGAGATCATAAACACTTATGGGTCTTCCTCTGTTCTTTTTCTCATCTTCTTACTCTCATCCTTGAATGTAAGAACAAAGAAAGAGAAAAAAGGGATCATTACTCAGTACTTTTGTTTGCTTTCTGATTTTTTATTTTCCTTTGTTTGCTTTGTTCCTCTCCCATCTTCACTTTTTTCAATGCAGGTCTCTTGTGCCGGAAAAACTGCCCAGAATTCCATCGGAGAAGACAATCCCGTTCTTGGATCTGAAATCCATACCTTATTCCACTTCTTGCTTTCCCTTCGGTTCTTCCCACAGTTTTTTCCGTCATCTTCTCTTTCTTTGATAGATGAAATTTCTTAGTTTATCATGAAGCAAAGCCTCATGGAGTCTCACTCGAATCATGCAGAGGAAGTCTGAATTTTCAGAAGAAGGGTTCGGGGGAGAAGAAGCTTTCTGTTAAAATTTTGCATTTGTATTTATGTCTTAGAACGATTGCATTCCCAATTCATTTTTTTTTATCTTGATATTTTGAGCATTTTCATGAACCCATTTATCGTTTTTGTGTTCTGCTGGTATAAAGAAATTGGAGAAGACAATCCATTCACAGCTAAAACTGCTTTGATCTGTTACTAGAACAAGCAGATCAGCAACAATTTATCTAAACCATTGCTACTTCTCTCCAAGGCGTCTCCTTTGAACGCTGTGGAGTCATCCTACCTCCCAAATTTGTCGGCGTTGGGAAGTTACAGAGTTTTCCGGCAGTATTTGCCAAGCCCAAGAAGAAGAAGAAGAAGAAGATGGAGATAAGACGTAGCAGCTGTAGAGTGAAAATTCAGATCTTTTATGTTCATGTTCACCATGTCCGATCCCTCTTCTTCGTCTGCAACTTCGCCCCATGGTTTTTCCTCCCAATCCCTTGCTCTGTGTTACCATTTACCACTATGGGTCTTGGAGCTGGCAGAGGAAAAAAAAAAAAATACTAGGCAAACTGAAAAAGCTTCTGGATCTGAGATCTTGCCATGGTTTCCTAAAACTGAAACAAGTGAAACAATATTATCGGGAAATCCTTCTCTCTCTCTCTCTCTCTCTCTAAATTATAACTATTTCAGATAAACAAAGTTGGATTTTCAAAGCATTTCCAAAGGCCACCATCGTCTATCTCCCGCAGCCGGCGATATTAGCCTTATGCTCCTCTCCTATAGCATCGATTCCAAATAAATGAGCATAACCCTGCCTTCCTTTTTT
>NC_056561.1:11006312-11013549 GCF_013358625.1 Macadamia integrifolia
AAAAAATTCTTACTTTCATACATCATGCAACCAAATGGTATGATCATTAACCAAAAGCCAAAGTAGAACTTCATCCTTAGAAAACTCAAAAACAAAAGAAAAACAAAGGAAAAAAACAAAAACAAAAAGATATTGGTTTCCCTCCCCCACACTTAAGTCATGCAATATCCTCAATGCATGGAAAGAATTAAAAGCAAAGACAATGCAAGGGTGGGTTATACCTAGGTAAAAGTCAGTTATCTGTGTAAATAGGATCATGGAGATCCATGTCCTCTTCACTAGCAAGAGTAGGAAGCTCAAAGAATGGTTTTAGACGGGGACCATTGGCCTTGAAAATTGCACCTTTGCTAAGGTTCAAAACCTTAAGAGCACCATGAGAAAAAACAGTCTGCACAATATAAGGACCATCCCAACAAGATCTCAACTTGCTTGGAAAAATATGCAACTTAGAATTGTAAAGCAAAACCTTATCACCAGGAGTGAAAGACTTCCTAAGGATTTGTTTATTATGAAAACACATGGTTTTCACCTCATAAATCCTTGTCATAGGCATCATTCCTGGCTTCCTCCAACTCTGTTGGTTGGACTCCTCTATGAGTACCAGCAGTAGACAGATCAAAACTCAGCTGTTTGATAGCCCAAAACACCTTATGTTTTAACTCAACTGGTAACTGACATGCCGTCCCATACACTAGATGGTAGGGAGATTGACCCAAGTCGGTCTTATAAGCAGTCCTATGCGCCCACAAGGCATCCACCAATCGATTAGATCAATCCTTGCAATTAGGGTTGACAGTCTTTTAAAAAATTTGCATAATCTGCCTATTGAATACCTCAACCTGACAACTAGTTTGAGGATGATAGGGTGTAGCTACCTTATGGGTGATCCCATATTTCTTCATCAAGGCCTCGAAAGGCCTATTGCAAACGTGTGCACCCCACCCTATCACTAATAATAGCACGTGGTGTACCAAAGCGGGAGAAATTGTGCTCTTTCATAAACTTGACCACCACTTTGTGGTCATTATATTTACAGGCAATGGCTTCAATCCATTTGGAAACATAATCTACTGCCAATAAGATGTATAAATTAGCAAAAGAATTAGGGAATGGTCCCATGAAATCAATACCCCACACATAAAAAATCTCAATAACTAGAACTGGATTGAGCGGCATCATATTACTCTTGGTCACACATCCTAAAGATTGACAGACTTTATAAGACTTGCAATACACAAAAGCATCCTTGAAGAGACTAGGCCAATAGGATCCACAATGTAAAACTTTGGCCGCAGTCTTCTTCACGCTAAAATGGCCTCCATATGCTTGATCATGACGAAAAGATAGAATGGAATGCTACTTATGATCAGGAACACATTGTTAGATAATTTGATCCGAATATATCTTACACAAATAAGGATCATCCCAAAAAAAGTATTTAACTTGGGAATGAAACCTATACTTATCTTTGATGGACCAGTGATCCGGAGTCAGACTCGAGACTAAGAAGTTGACAATGTCATCAAACCATGGTTCACTAAACACTACAATGGGTGGTGGAGGAGAGGATGTCCAGGGATAGATGATAGGGCCATCATTGATGATGACAGCCGGGGAAGAGGGTGACATGGGTTTAGAGGCTAGGGGTAGGATGGGCGGGAATGTGCTCTCATTGAATGAAACATGCCTGGAGATGTATATGGGACCAGTGGATGGAGCAAAGCATTGATACCCCTTGTGATGGTTACTATAACCGAGGAAGATGCATTGAGTGGATCGAAGCTCTAGCTTATGTTTATTATATGGGCAGAGTCAGGGATAGCAAGCGCACCCATATGTGCGAAGGATCTTGTAATCGGGTGCCATTCCATAGAGTACTTGAAAGGGGGATCGAGATTGGAGCACTGGGGTAGGGAGTCTGTTAATAAAAAATATAGCAGTCTCAAAGGCCGATTCCCAAAATTTCATGGAATGATTGGCATGAGCGAGTAAGGTCAGACCAGTTTCCACCACATTGTGATGCTTACGTTCAGCTCTGCCATTCTGTTAAGAGGTATGGGGACAGGAATATTGGTGAAGGATGCCATGGTCTCTAAAAAAGGAATCAAATGCCTGATACTCAAGTGCACCATCAGATTGAAAAGTCTTAATGGTACAATTAAAAAAATTTTGAACCATCTTGTAAAAGGCAATGAAAGTAGAAAGTGCATTTGAACGATGAGTGAGAGGAAATAGCCAAGTAAAATGACTAAAATCATCAATAAAAGAAATATAATTACGAGAACCCTGAAATGAGGGCTTAGGGGAGGGACACCAAATGTCCGAATGTATTAAATGAAAAGGAGAAGAAGCAAAATTAGGACTTAAAGTAAAAGGGAGCTTATGCACCTTGCCCAGGCGGCATGCAACACAATCAGAAGAGACAGCTGACGCCGTGGTAGGAAGCTGATGACAGGAGAGGATGATGCCAAGGCTGGTGGAGGAGGGATGGCCCAAACGATCATGCCAGATGGAGGGAGTAACACGTTCACCAATTAGAAGACTGGGAGGGGTTGGTGCAATGGGAAACCGATAGAGACCATCTTTAAGCGTTCCTTGGAGCAAGGTTCTCCCCCGTTAGAGGTTCCTTCACATAACAACAGGTTGGGTGAAATTCAAGACAAACTTTATTATTCTTGGTAATATGAGGAACATGTAAGATGTCATGAAGATGAAAGGAACGAGACGGAGAAGGGGGAACAGATTGGCCTATGTGGTGGATGTGCAAACTTGCCCCATTACCAACGCGAACTTGGTCAGTACCATTGTATGGAGCACTGAGAGACATATTGTCAAGATCGGCTGTGAGATGATGTGTTGCCCAGAATCCAGATACCAAGCAGGGTCAAAACCTGAGGATGGCGCGGCTAGGAGAGCCTGGCGGGCAGCAGGTGGAGCAGCCTGGTAGCTAGGATTGAACCTGTTGTAACAAGCCAAGGCAAAGTGATTATTCCGGCCACAAATCTGACAGGGTGAGCGTGAGGAAGACTGCTGAGAGGAGTTGGTACCCTGCTGAGAGAAGGTGTTGCGACCACGTCCATTGTTGGAGCAGTTGCGATTACGACCCCCATTGGATCGACTAGTAGAGGATGAATCCTTACTGACATAGTTCGCCTCAGTGGAAAGGAGATCGAGAGGAGAGGACCGTTGTTCCTTGAGAATTTCTTGGCTGAGAAGAAGACCAATGAAGTCATCTAGGGATAGGGGATCAATGCGAGTGGTGACTGAGGTAGCAAAAGCATCATAGTCAGATCCAAGTCCACACAGGATGTGAAGAATCACATCTAATTCAGAAATAGGATGAGCAGCAGCAGCCAAGTTGTCAACGAGCTCCTTGACACGTTGAAGATAGTCAGCCAAGGGAACAGTGCCCTTCTTAAGTTGAGAAAGCTGGAACTTGAGTTGCATTACTCGAGCCTGAGATTGAGAGGCATATATGTGAGCAACCGTCGACCAGGCGGCATGAGAGGTTGACAGGCCAACAATGTGAGCCATGGATTGGACAGTAAGAGAAGAAATAATCCAGCTGAGGATGAGCTGGTCCTGTCGACGCCATAGAGAGAATGCCGGATTGATGGCCGGTGGGGTAAATGGGGTGGTGGTTTGAGAGGTGGGGAGATGCTCAGATGGGCAGGGAAACGTTCCATCAACATACCCAAATAGATCATGGGCATTAAGGAGGGGTGGGAATTGAGATTTCCAAAGGAGATAGTTGGATCGGTCTAGCTTAATTGGAAGAAGGTGGACAATGTTCGTGGGAGAGATAGGTGCAAGTGGTGGATCAGAGGTAGCTGTGGAGGTGGTGGAGTCCGAGGGAGCCAGGGAAGAAAGTGGACGTGAGTCTAAAGGCGTCTGATACCAAGATAGAATAGCAGAATATAGGAGACATTTATTGTTTGTTCCCTTATCTCTAATAGGGTTGAGTTTATTGTATTATATATCCAATCGTGTTCAAGATTTTACACTTTGTCGGAGTTACTCATCTAGAGTTTACAGGTAATAGGAGTCTTTACAATAATAGGAGTCTCAGTCAATTACAAACTACTGATCAACGCTGGTTGGTGTGGAGTCCTTATCCACAGAACCGTGTGGGAGAGAGGACTTGCATGGGAGTATATCTCTTGTGTGGGAGACGTCTCCTGTGCATGTTATATCTGTAATATGCAATATTATGGTATGAAGAGAAGAGTTCTTGGTCATGGTGTGATGTACCAACTCAACTCTAAAAAATAAAATGCAAAATTTGAAGCGATCAAAATGTAGTTAATTTTTTTTTCCTTTCATGGGAAAAAGTCCATCTCCCCTGTCCCCTACACTCTTGCACCAAAAAAAAAAGAGAAAAAAAAGTGGTCCAACGAAATCTCCAGTGTTAAATGATCCTAATGTGTGACTTATTGATCACTTGGACCAACACGTTTTGAAATAGATATAAGTCAAAGTTTTCTAGGGTTGATGTGGGGGAGGGGGTGGAGGGGTTCATGTCGGTACAAAGACCCTGACCTCTTCATCTTGTAGACTATAGGCTCTTAGGTCTTATCTCGAAAACAAAATTACAAAGACCAGACAATAGAGAATGGTTAAGGTCATCTCCTGTGATCAATAATATAAAGGAAATAGAGTTGTGAAGAGTTGTGCAACCATAATAGGTACACGACAGATGGGGTTGGCAAAGTAAAACAACCAATATTAGAACTTTGTGGTTAGAAACTTAGAATTTATTTGTTTTGAATAGGGCGAGGGGCTGCTCATATTAGAGGTGCAGTTTTAGACTTTTAGTTAGGATTGGTTTCCGATTGAAACGTGCGCTGGACTATATATTTTGTGTTTCCATACGTTAGTAAAATAGAGGAGGGTGGGGGGGGGGGTCCACTGAATAATATCTCGATGGCTCTCTCATGGAGGCAATTAATCTAGTTATTAAACCCTATGCACTAACAGGAGAGGAACAAATTAGCGTAATACCAAAGAAAGAGTTGGGGGCTGCAGCGCGTGCATCGGACAATGAGAGCATCGGGGAAGCATCGACAAGGGGATATGGTGGTTATTTCGCAATCTTGTGTCTGGATGCAGACCTTACGTTCCACTTAAAAAACACTCATCATATAATCTTCTGCTAATATTTAGAAAAAAAAAAGAAAAAAGAGAAAAAAAATCAAAGTAAGAAAAAAGATGGAACAAATCTGGAATAACAAGATAAAACCAGATACGGAGGCATTGAAATTTTGAGTTGGGAGTTGAAGTGCAAACCATTCAAAGGAAAGAACTTATAAGAAATAATATTTTTTTTAGGGAGGGAGATAATAGATGAAAAAGAGGTTTTGTAAAGTGATTATTTTAAGTATCTAGGCTCAATCATAAATAAAGAAGGTGATGTAGAGAATTATGTTTCATAAAGAATTAGAATCGAATGAATGAAGTGGAGAAATGCGTCCAGAGTATTGTGTGATCAATGTATTTCTTTACAAACTTAAAGAAAAAATTTATTGAACAATCGTACAATTGATTATGATGTAGGGTGTGGAATGTTGGGTAGTTAAGAATCATCATGCTAATAAACTCGGCATGTTATTTAGTAATGATTGCTCTCCTTTCTCACATTAATGAGAAGGTAGCAATTAACGCTACTTTCAGACCTAGATTTCAGTTATCATAGATAGCATTGGTGCCTTAGTAGGCCCTAGCTAATGCCAATGCCAGAGGTGGGGGTTTCATCTTCAATTTGTGGTTGTATTCGTTTGGGTATACCTACACCTTGATTTGGGTACATTGTTTTCCCCTTTTCATTTTTAATACAATTTGATCTTTTAGCAAAAAAAAAAACCAATGTATGCGAAGAGTAGATACCCTACAGATATGCGCAGCTAATCAGATGTTCATTCTTAGGGTCATTTATGACTTGTATTCTAAATGTAACAATAGTTTACCTGTTAACTACTTTTTTTGGTAGAAATATACATGTTAACTACGAGGACAACACACAAGGCGTCAGGAGTCATCTTATCAGGACTTTTAGAGGAAAGGTAAAAGCATAGAAGTATTTATATTTTCTTAAGAGAAAGAAAGTACATCCATCAAGGGTCTTAAATGTTTGCCTTCCCTATCTATGAATAGTCGATAATCCCAACCCCCCCATTGTTCCCTGTATCTTATGAATACCATAAGTGTGGGAAAACTTTTTCTTTTTTAAGACCTGAATCTTCAAATATACTCCATGCTGCAACAGTCCTCTTTGAAACTTTATTAATCAAGAGTATCATATTTACCATTGCTGGTGTAGTGACCATGCAATTAAGTAGCAATCCCCAACCCTTTTATATATTTAAGTGAAAGTTTTTCTGCCTCCTTTATTTACGAATGATTGATAATGCCATTGCTGCCTATATCCTATGAACACTATCCCAACCCAACATGCACGGTGGTTGTGATTAAACTCGTCCTTTTTTTAAGCCCTGAAACTTCAAACGGAGTACTCCAGGCTGCAGGCAGCAATTCTTTTTGAAATTTTATTAATCATGATTACCACATTTATATAGTAAGGAACCACTTGCCCTAGCTATAGAATTTGAATTATTGTACATTATTAATCTGAGCAAATCCTCTATCATGAATTCTTGCCTCGTGGGAATTATTCAAAAAACATTCCATTGCTTGTATTAAAAATTTTGTGGGGTTTTATATTAAGTGAAGGGAAGATTCTATATCATGCTAATAGATAAGAAAATCCGATGATAGAAATGGGCAGATTAGATCTTTTGATCTTTATCACATGCCAATACCAAGACCTCTTCCCATGATACCTCTACTTTTTCAGCTATGATGACTGGACTGATTATTTGATAAGTTGTGCTACAAAAGGTAGAAAAGTCCTTCGATAGGGAATCTATAAAATTTAGTGGCCTAAATATGAAATGCCATGTAACTTGCTTTTTTTTTTTTTAATTCTAAATGACCCTAATGGAATTGAGTTCCTTTGTTTTCTCATGATTATATGATGACGTGGATATTATGTTTACTAAATTTAGGTCATGTGCAATATAATGGTATAAAGGGAAGAGTTCTTCATGGTGTGGTGAATGCAACTCAACTCTAAAAAATAAATTACAAAATTTAAAGCAATCAAAATGTTGTTAATTTCTTTTCCTTTCATGAGAATCCAATGGGGGTTTCTTTTGGTTGGGGTTGGGGGGGGGGGGGGGGG
>NC_056561.1:11013569-11049958 GCF_013358625.1 Macadamia integrifolia
GGGGGGGGTGGGTTAGGGGCTGTTGCACCAAAAACGTCCTGCGAGATTTTCAAATCAGTGTAAATGATCCTAATGTGGGACTGATTGATCATTTGGACCGCCATGTTTTGGTCAGGTCTTAAAGCAGATGTTTTTTTGGGGGGGCGGGTTGGCTGGGGGTGTGTTCAAGTCAGTACGAAGACCTGACCTCTTCATCTGGTAGACTATTAATTAAAAAAAAAAAAAAGAAAAAAAAAGAAGAAAAACGACAACGAAGACCAGACAATAGAGAATGGTTATGGTTTTGCTAGGTTACACGACAGATCAGGCTAACAAGGTTATAATACCTTTGTCGTTAGAAACTTAGATTTATTTATTTTGAAGAGGGCCGGGGGCTGCTACAGGTGCAGTTTTACTTAGGATTGATTCTGATTGAAACGTGTAGCGACTATATATCTTGTTGGAAGGGGGACGGTTGGGATTGGGTGGAGAGAGAGACAAGGGTTACCCCTCCCCCCTTTTTTCTCTTTCATTCCTTAGAAATGTTTTCTATTGTTATTTTTTTCGTTTATTTTCTCTCATCTGTCTGTCTTGCATGGTGACATCTCCAAACCTGCCTGGTGACTATGGGGAATAGGAAATGCATGATTTTTAAAGTTGCCATCTAAGATTTAGGGTCTAGAACCCTACTGTGGAATCCAATATCGATTAGGAGATCGAGTTTAGATTGGGGGTTTCATTCCAATAAAGGGATTGAACCCCCGAGTTTGACTTCATATGGTTTGCTTATTAGGGATACAAGTCCATTATGTCAAGTTACAAGAGTGGGAAAGTGTTTGGCACCTGGTCACCTCCTCCAGTAAACCGGTCTTTCTACCAGTTACTTGGATTTCGAATATTCTCCCTTGAGAATTTTAACAGTCTAAATCAACATGAAACATTTTATTACATGAGATAAAGTAGCACATGTATGCTATTGCACGAAATAATTGCAAAACTATTAAAACATCACGTGGAATAATACCTAATTGATATATATATATATATATATATATATATATTTTCTAAAGATCAGCAAAGAATATCATTAATAATCAAAGAATGAAGATATAGTAGAAACAAAAACCATTGAATTAAACATCCACTTTCGGCATGGCCATCAGCAGATTTTTAGCCCAATCACAATGTCTAAATAAATCGAAATTTGGGTCTTCTCTGAAAATCCCAGCTTACATCAGATAAAACAAATGGAGCTGTTAACCATGAGTTAGAACTTTTTGATTTTGCTCCATGCTTAGCCAGCTTATCTGCAACGTCGTTAACTTCCCTGTAATAGTGAGAAATTTTTCAGTTTATTTCATTTAGAAAATTCTTGTAAAACAACCATCTTTGCTCGAAACACCGTAGAATTTTTTTATTCTTAATGCAAGCGACGACTGCATTGGAGTCAAACTCAATCCAAAGATTTTCAATGCCCAAGATCTTCACATGATGCAAGCCATGAAAGAAGGTAGCGAACTCAGCCATGAAGTTAGTCCCAATGTCTTCATAGTACGAGAAGCAAAGGAGAGGGTTACCTTTATCATCTCGCAAAATTCCTCCTGCACCTGAGCATCCTGGGTTTCTAAGGGAACAACCATCAGTATTAAGCTTGCAATAAAGAGGAGGAAAAGTCCAAAATAATCCAGAACTTTTGGAGAGGGAGCTCTTGAATTCGTAATCTAGAATTTTTTTGAGAGAACTAAATCAGCCACAGAGGAGATCTAGATAGGAACCAGGATTGAAATCTTGAAGATCCTTTAAAACTGTTTGAACCACACAAGAAGGAGGCCTGTGAATGTCATCAAAATTCATTCTATTTCTTTCATTCCAAATTTGCATGGGGTTGATAACACATAGGGGTTGGCACAATCTATTACGGGACACAACTCTAGCTTTTCTTTTCCACCAAGAAAACAGATCCTCCACAGAAGGGAAACCAGCCCATCATTGATAAAAAAAACTAAGAATCCTTGACCAGAGTTATGAGACATATTTACACTCAAAAAATAAATGGTAGAAGGATTCTACTTGATTTAAGCAAATCCTGCACCTTGACGGAAGGGGAACTGAGCGTCTTCTTATCTTATCATTAGATGGGAGACAACCATGCACTAGACGCCATCCAAAGAGAGATTGGTGAGGTGTGAGACCTTTCAACCAGATCTGCTGAGACCAATTCTTCTTAATCCTTAGACATTTCCGAGCCGAGAAGATCGAAAATTTTTTAGATTCAGTGAGAGCCCAAATCAATTTATCTAGAGCAACAATGGAGGGAATAGGGAAAGATAAAATACGATTACAAATTTGTTGCATCCCATTGAGCATTTCCTCAGGCAGCACCCATTCACCTTCCTCAATAAAATTCGAAACCAAGTCTATTGTAGAGGACATTGGAAGTAGATCACTGGGGAGGTCTTCACTAATTCGTCTTTGGCCTAACCATCGATCATACCAGAATTTAATGCTAGTCCCGTATCCAACAATCCACCTTGAGTTATTGGAAACAAAACCCCACACTTTTTTTAATCTAGGCATAATAGAAGATGAGGAAATATGGCATTTAAGAGAGTCGTCATCTGCAACAAATCTTCCTCTCAGGAACCTAGCCAAAGGAGAATTTTCAGTTTTAATGTACCAACAAAATTTAGCTAGAAGAGCTATATTTATATCTTTAAAGCGGCGCAGACCCAGGCCGCCCTCCCCTTTAGGCTTGCATACAGAGTCCCACTTCACAACAATAGCTTTAGAACAACTTGAATCACCACTCCAAATGAAATTTCTCACCCATCTCTCCATTGAAGAAATAGAGGATGAGGGCCATAGATAAACTGAAATCAAGAGCCTGCTCATAACAGTTTTAACTAATTCTACCCTTCCAGCCATAGAGAGAAGCTTCCCCTTCCAACTAGTGAGCTTTGCGTTAAACTTATTCATCATTGGAAGAATTCTATCCTTCTTAACTCGGCCTTTAAAAAGCTCCACCCCCAAATAGCAGGTAGGGAAATGACATTCTGGAATGTGCAAACTATCTTTGATCCTGTGCTTCCTTGCCACAGAAATGGATCCTAGAAAATTTTAGTTTTTTTCTAAATTTATTTGCTGCCCAGATGAAGCCTGATATTCTTCTAGAAATCTCTTAAGCTTCTTTATTGCCCTAATTTCTGCAGTCATAAAAATGAGAAGATCATCCGCATTAAGAAGGTGGGATGGGGTGATAATATTCCTTGGCCCAGGTATACTTTTCAGGATCCTTTTTCCCTAAGATCATGCAAGCCCCTACAAAGAACCTCCTCCGCAATAATGAATAACATAGGGGATAGAGGGTCCCCTTGACGAACACCTCTTTCCACATCAAAGAAACCCATAGGACCTCCATTAATTAGAACAGACAACCTAGAGGAGATTAGAATATGCTTAATCCAATGAATCCAAATTTGAGAGAAGTCAAATTTATTCAAAACATCAAATAAAAAATCCCACTCTAGAGTCTCAAAGGCTTTCTGCACATCCAATTTCAGCCCAATATTTCCACCGAAATTTTTTGAGGTCATCATATTTGATAACTCAGAAGTAACTCTAATATTAGAAAAAAATAAATTTTCCTTTCTAGAAAGCACCTTGCTCCTCAGAAATAATACGGTGCAGGAAAGGGGATAACCTAGTTGCCAAAATTTTAGGAATAATCTTGAAGAAAAAGTTACCTAAATATATGGCCTTGAATTGGCCTACTTTCTGGGCATTTTCGACTTTAAGAATTAAAGTCAGAAAATTATTATTAACCCCATTTGTAATCACCCCTCCTTGAAAAAATTTATCAAAGCATGACATATATCCAGGCCAACATCCCAACAGGAACGATAGAAAGTACCTGGAAACCCGTCTAGCCCAGGGGCACTGGAAGGATCAAGATTGAATACTACTGCTCTGATTTCTTCAGGAGATGGAATAGCAGTGAGGACTTCATTGTCTTGATCATTGAGTACCTTTGGAATCACAAATAAAAGATTTACATTTCTGTCAGCGACCCTACGCGTATGGAACCTCTGAAAATGACTAGCCATGCGCTAGCCAATAGCGTCACAGTCAGTGAGAATACTGCCATCCTCCGCCTCAAGCCTTCGAATTATATTTTTTCCTCTTTTAATTTTGGTTGAAATGTGAAAGAATTTAGAGCAACGATCACCTTCTCTAAGCCATCGCACTCTCGCCTTTTCAGCCCACATTTTCCCTTGAAGCAAAATTGCTTTGTCTAATTTTGCTCGCACTGCAAGTTCCTGCCCAAAAGATAAATCGTCCAGCCCATGCTCCTCAATGCTCTTTTGAACCGACTCTAGGGAAGCCTTTGAAGGCTCGACATCTAAATCAATGTGTGGGAAAACTGATTTAGCCCATGACTTCAAAGGACCTTTTAATCTTTTTAATTTTTGAGCAACAATAAACATGGGAGTTCCTCTGACCGGCTCCTCGCATATTTCCTTGACTATCTTATTGAAATCGGTATGATCTACCCAAAACTGTCGCATTCTTTATGGAACATTAGAAGGCCTAGGAACATCATCACAATCAACCACAATAGGGGAGTGGCCAGAGTAGCTCCTATTCAAGACATGTTGAGCAGTATGAGGGAAACACTGTAACCATTTCTCATTGCAGAAACTACGGTCAAGAACCGCTCATACATTACCACTGGCCCTATTGTTAGACCATGTGAATTTAAGGCCAGTAGATGATAAAGGGAGAAGACTAGCTGAATCAAGAAAAGTTGCAAAATCCTCTGCAGATCCTTGATTGAAACGACCAGGCCCTTGTTTTTCATGAGAATACAAGAAAGCATTAAAATCAACCATAACAATCCAAGGAGCTGCATACCTGAAACCGAGCATAAATCATACCGTAGATGATGCCTGTCACTCCTGAGGCACTTAGCATGGACCACAAAAACTAACAATTTCTTCCCATTTCCCTCCACTAACAAGGTGAGACACTGGTCTGACTGAAAAATAATATTTGGACGAGGAATTGAATTCTTCCAAAAAAACCACAGATTAGGATGAGTTTCTTCTCTATTATTTGAAATAAATTCAGCCTCATATCCCAAAGCGCTGAAAAAAAGACGAGGACAACGACTGGTATCAACTTTTGGCTCTGCCAAACATATAAAAGGAGGATGATGGGAGCGAATTATAACTTGTAAAGTCAAGTGAGCAGGGACATTGCCAACACCCCTTACATTCCAATACATGTATATCATTGAGAAGGGGGTCGCTGATATCCTCTTGTGGAGCACCGAGTAGAAACTCCCACCCCCAAAACTTGATTCAACATTTCCCCAGCGTTAGAAATCTCTTGTCTGCGAAATTTCTTCTGAGCAGCAGCTGATGATTCTCCCTGAAATTTTTCTTTGACAGGAATAAAAAGCTCATCAGGCCTTTGATCTTCCTCACAGGAGCTTGATAGGTCGTGTTGAACCGTCACTCTGCAACCGTCATCTTGAACAGCCAGCGTCAAACGAGAAGAATCTACTATAGCACATAAAATGATATTGAAACCACATAAAATGATAAGGAAAAAATTTAAATTAAAATCATATGTGATAATGATAAACTATTATGAAATCACATGATATGATAAGATAACATATTTACATAAAATGATAGAAAATGCACCGTACTTATTTGCATATATGTGCAATGCCTCATGAAATGATGATTCTAATTCTTATCTTATGTGAAAAGCACCTATAATAGGACATGGAATGTTGAAGTAGACTGTCATTTAATGTACAAAAGCATAAAGTAATGGATGAAATTATAAAAAGAAGTCTTTATTTTATGTAGGGAACACGTAAAATAATATATGCGGAGATGAGGTCTATTTCATGCAAACAAAAATGAAATTATGATCTAATGTTTACATGACAACAACTGATAGCAATAATGAAATTTTTAGTAATTTCCCGCGATTCAGGGGCAAAGATTGAATTTCTTGGAGAAATCAAAACTTTTGGCACTTGGGCAAGAAATTAGACAGGACTTCCTTGCTATGGCTTAGAAATGGATTTCAGTTTTGGGAATTTGGGCAGCGCTTCCACACTGTATCCCTGGAACAACAATCAGTTGTGGGAATATGGGCAGGGTTCCATGCTATGTTCCTAGAACAGGAACCAGCTATGGGAATGTGGGTAGGGCTTCCATGCTATGTTATGAAAATAAATAGGAACTACAATATTTAAGTAGCATTTATGCACTATAATAAAAAAAAAAAACAAAATTAACTACTAAAATTTGAGTTGTGCTTCCGCGCTAAACTGAAATGGATGACACGGGCTTCCAAAACTTGAGCAAGGCTTTCGTACTAGGACTTCAAACTCAGCGAGATTTTAATGGTTAGCTCATGACCTCCACTCTCTCTCTCTCTCTCTCTCTCTCTCTCTCTCTCTAGCAGGGGTTTTTGAAACAATGATTTCTTTTTTGGGAAGTCCAGCCTTTCTCACACATCGACCTTGCCCATCATTTATAACAAATGCCAAATATCCATAAAAACTCTTACAAGGATATGGTAGAAAATTAGGATCTTTAAATTGAGCTTACCATCTCCATGGAAGAAGTTTACATAGAGATTATAAATTTATCAATTTCGTGTAAGCAATTCCTTATGATCTGTGGAGTGTCATAGGGTGGCGGGCTACCTAGTAGCTTGGGTGGCTGTAGACCTAGGCAGAAAAAGTCCTATTAGCTTTTAATAGGTTTGATTTGGTCTGGGTTAGTTTGGTTCAAGTTTGGTCTGCTTCAGATTTGGTTTGGGTTGGTTTGATTAGGGTTTGGTATGGGTCAGTTTGATTCATGTTTGATTTGGTTTGATAGGTTCAAAGTTTACGTAAACAATATGACACATCTTTATTTTTTTCAAGATATCAACATGATCGTATTTTCGAATACTCTCCAATGATATGGGAATCGAACATGCTAGGCCTGATTGTCTTATTCTAGTGAAAGGTATCAATGACCACCTTCGGTCCCAACATCATTTAACAAAATCGGGCTGGACTCCTGACCGGTCTTACACTTAATCCTACTCCGCAAATTCTTGCATTAAGGGTTTAGGTTGGGGTAACTGGAATTAGCTAGGGTAGACTGGACTTGTGTTGAAAATTCTATTTCTTTGTGAAAGAGATAAGACATGTTTCATCATTGCCCATAATTCATCATTGTCAAACAAAAGGATAAAATTATGTGTCTACACTTGTGTTTCCATACGTTTGTGGAAAAGAAGGGGGGGGGGGGGGAATGTCCATTGAATAATATCTCGATGACTTTCTCATGGAGACAATTGATCTAGTTAAACCCTATGGACTAACGAGGGAGAAACCAATGAACGTAATCTCAAAGAATGACTTTTTATGTATTTTCCTATTAGGTATGCTAGGACGTTAAACTATTTATACATATTTTTTCTTCTAATATAATATTGGATTATATAAGGTTGAGTTGTAGAAATAAGGATCCTTCTAGGTATCACTGTGTTTAGTGAAATATAATTCCTCGCTATTTACCACTTGATAGTTTATAAATTAATCCATGTAATTTCCCCTTTAATAGTTCAATACTCTCTTGTAATTTGAATTTTGATTCCATCCATATAAAGAGTTCTACACTTATAGGGGTAAATTTTAACAAGGCTCTAAAAGAAGCAAAGGAAAAGCTGGCATAGGTGCAGCAGGATAGATCGAAGGAGACTGAAATGGTAGGAGAGAGAGTGTGGCGATTCAGGAGAGAATGGAGCTATAGCTACGGAGGATGATGATGCAGGTGCTCGGGAATCTCTAGATCGTGGTCCAGAAGGTCCTCCACAGGATGAAAGGCACAAGGGTGCAGGCCAGCGACTTTCATATGCCAAAGCTTTGGGTGTTTCGACTTGGCCTGCCATTGATACTCTTCCAGAGCTGATTCGGGTAGGGATTAAACAATGATTAGTGATCCCTCAGAGAGACTATGAATCAAAGAGACAAAACTTCCATTTTGCCTCAATCGGAAGGGTTAACTTCCGATTGATTTCTTCGGATGCCTTGAGAGGCGAGGCTCAGGAAAAATGAAACCTAAGTCAAGGGGTGCTAATGCATCCGTTGGGAAAAGGATATGTTATCTTTCAATTTCAATGCGAGGGCAACAAGGCAGCAGTGTGGCGAAGATCACCCCTTAGGGTTGGTGATCAGGTTATTCGATTTCAACATTGGAAGCTTGATTTCAATATTCATGAGAAGCAATCCTTTACAAAACTTGTATGGATATGTTTTCTAGATCTTTCGCTAGAATATTGGCACGAAAATGTACTATTGTCTATTGCAAAGGTGGTACGGCGCTTTGTTGCCTTAGACAGACGAACAAGAGAAGGCCTTCTCGGCTATTTTGCAAGGGTGGTGGTGGAGATTGACATCTCTAACTTGGAAGTGAGGGTGGAGGAAGTCCAGGTCAAAAGATTTGAACCAGGCACCTCTCAGGTGTACGGTTTTTGTCAAAAGGTTGTATATGAGGATAATGTGGAGCGATGTGGCCACTGCAAGCGAGTAGGCCACTTAATTTCCAAATGTAGGCTGAAGAAATTGGATGACGAAAAGCAGTGTGTGGCTGAGAAATTAGCTGAGGTTTCAGGGGCGGTATACGTTGAAGAAGAAGAAGTTGACTCAACCAGGGCCAACTCAGTGGGTCGGCTTTCTCTTATTTTGGAAGGAAATCGACAAGAGCATTCTCAACAATCTCCTCATAATGGAGAGCGTGAGAATGGTATCACTCTTTCCGTGAATAACTCTCCCCAATTTTCTAATATAGAAGAAGGAGAGATTCAAATTGATTTGGACTTTACCAATTCAAATCTCCCCAATTTAGTAAAGAATGGATTGGCACAAGAGGATGTGGATATAAACAATGATGTGAGCCAGCATGATGTGGACCGGTCTAGCTCTGAGATCGGCTTAGAATATGGGTCTCTCTCAGACCAAGATGATGAGGAGGACGGTGAATTGAACCAGAATGGGAACCCACCTGTCTCTAAAAGAATGCAAAAACAGAACCAGGAGGATGTGACGCATGCTCTCCCCATGGACCCTATGCGTCCTTCCTCACGTCCCAAGAGGACAGGAATAGGCTCTGGTCATGGGATTTTGGTAGGTAGGGGAGGCCAATCTTCCTCCAATAGGGACCCTTAACCCTTTGTTCGAGCTCCTGTGAGTAGGAGGGAAACAACGATGTTGGGAGTTGCAGTGGTGGATGATGCGGCGACTGCTCTCGAGAAAGGCACAGAAATGGGAGAAAAAAAGGGGAAGAAAGAAAAAGCAGAGCGGTCAGGCTTCAAATCCTGACAAAGGTGGTCGTAAAAATTGTTAACCATGCGTGTTCTGTTCTGGAACATTCGGGGTGTCCGAAAGGAGGCTGGTAGGAGGGCTTTGAATTATCTTCTTAGAGACTCTTTGCTAGAGATTTTATGTGTGGCTAACCGATGGTTGAGGTCAGTAGTTTTCCTTCATTATTTTTTGATAAATTGGGTTATGCAGCTGAGGTGATTCCCAATAATTACAGGATAGGGTGCCCAATATTTGGGTTATCTGGAAGCGAGGTATGGCTTGTCCTTCCCTAGTTTCAATGTCAGACAAACAACTCACTGTTGAAATTGATTGGATGGGTAAAAGAGTTCTCATGTCTTTTATTCATGCCAGTTGTTTCAAAATTGAGCGTAGATCTCTTTGGTCTGATCTTGCTTTGTTTTCTACTACTTCTTCTCCATGGGTAGTTATTGGGGACTTTAATGCCACTCTAATGTCTCATGAGAAAAGAGGGCCGGGTAATTTTAATTTGGGGTTGGCAGCAGACTTCCAGGCTATGGTTGATACGTGTATGCTCCTTCCTTGCCCCTCTCAAGGGAAAAAATACACTTCGTCGAATAACCGTAAAAGGGGTAATGTGCTGGCGGTCTTGGATCGGAGTTTTTATAATGAGCAGTGGATTAATGAGTTCAAGAATGTTTCCCAGCGAGTTCTCACTTGCTCTACGTCGGATCACTCTCCTCTTTTGATTCAGTCTTCTGCTGTTCCAAAACCCCCCAACATCCCATTTCACTTGCATAGCTTCTGGATGGAGAACATTGGTTTTCTCCCGATGGTGGAGAATGTTTGGTCCCAGTCTGTTAGTGGAAATTCGATTTCTAGACTAGCCCAAAAGCTGAAATTTGTAAAATTAGCTGTCAAGGCCTAGGAAAAAGGGGCTTTCCCTAATCTAAATGAGGAGGTGGATAAGGCTACGTCAAGTTTAAAAAGAGTGGGATTCTATTGCTGAATCTGGAATGACCAACGCTCTTTTTAATGAAGAGGCCGATGCAAAAACTGCTCTCTTGAATGCCTCAAAGCTGCATGAGAAAATGTGGTCTGAGAAAGCAAAGATCAAATGGTTGAAGAATGGGGATCGGAACTCAAAATTTTTCCATCTCTTGGTTAAAATTAGAAGATCAAAAAATCAGATTAGCTCTCTGCAGTGTGAGGATGGTTCTTGGATTTCGGATCATCAGGATTTGGCCAATTATATGGTCAACTATTATGAGAATTTCCACTCTCATACTCCGATATCTCCTCATCATGAGTTGCTCGACCATATCCCAAAAAAAATATCTGATGACGATAATTTTTTTTCTGGATGCCTTTCCTACTAGAGAGGAAATCAAGCAGGCGGTGTGGAACCTTGATGCAGATAGCTCTCCAGGGCATGATGGCTTTTTAGGTCAGTTTTTTAGAAGGTGTTGGGACATTGTGGAGAAGGACTTTTGTTGGGCAATTTTTTATTTTTTCCTGGTAGGAAAGATCCCTAAAGGGGTCAATAATTGTTTCGTCACCTTGATCCCTAAAATTAATGGTGCATCATCCTTAGATAAATTTCGACCCATTTGTATGGGGAATTTTCTTTGTAAGGTCTTATCCAAAATTTCTACCACTAGATTAACTTCTCTTCTCCTAAGGTTAATTTCTGCAGAACAGGGTGCCTTTCAGAAGGGTAAAATCATCTCGTCAAATATTGGCCTAGCATCCGAGCTAGCTAATTTGATGCACTCTGTAGTAAAGGGAGGCGGTATGGGCATAAAGCTGGACGTGCAAAAGGCTTATGATTCCCTTTCTTGGGAATTTTTATTTGTCACGTTAGAAAAATTTGGCTTCTCCCCAAAGTGGATTAACAGGGTTCACCAGCTGCTTATTTCAACAAGGATTTCTATCTTATTGAATGGAGGTCTAGTGGGATTCTTTGGGGTTGGCTGTGGTTTGAGACAAGGGGACCCCATCTCTCCTATTCTGTTCATTTTGGCCGATGAAGTGCTATGAAAAGGCCTAAAAAATATGGTTGTGGAAGGTAAGATGAAATCTCTCTCGGGTCCGAGAGGTGCTATTACTCCCTTTCATATGCTTTCACATTTTCATTTTTATGAATGGTTCTGCCACTTATGTTAAGCAGCTCCATGCTTTTTTATCCAAGTATCAGGAGTTCTCTGGTTAGAAGATAAACTTGGAGAAAAGCAAGATATTTTTTGGGAAAATTGCTCCTCATAGAAGACAATTTATTACTGAGTATTTTGGAGTGGCAGCAGCAACCATTCCCACCAAATACCTAGGGGTGGAGATCTTTAAAGGAAGAGTGAAAAATAACCACCTTCTTCCTCTTCTAGATAAAAAAAAAAAGGTAAACTTGCAGGATGGAAAGGAAAACTCCTATCTATGGCTAGGAGGGTGGAACTTGTTAAGTCGGTCATTTCTGGGTTTCCAATCCATAACTTCTCTATCTATTGGTGGCCTGAAGGATCGATGAAGTTGGTGGAGCGTTGGATGCGAAATTTTGTTTGGTCAGGGCATATGGAGGTCTCGAAGAAGATTGTGATTAAATGGGATAAGGTGTGTAAACCAAGAAAAGAAGGTGGTTTGGGCATCAGAAGATTGTGAGAAGTGAACTTTGCTTGTTTGTGTAAATTGGAATGGCAGATTAAGCATGAAGGCTCCATCATGAGCAGACTCTTTAAGGAATGATTTATTAATGTTGATGGTTCACTGAAAATGGGATATAAATCCTCCTCCATATGGCCTGGCTTGAAGAAGGTGTGGAATTTTATTTCCAAACATGAGCAATGGATTGTAGGTAATGGGGAGAAAATCAATTTCTGGCTGGATCGGTGGCAGGACTCTTAGTCTCTTGCAGAGCTCTCCAATTTGGATCAATCCCTTTTCTCTAGGACAAAGGTGAAAGTTGCAGATTTTATTGATAATTCCTCTTGGGATTTTCCTCCAGTCGACTCTATTTTCCTTGCCCAAAAGTGGACCAAGCAAAAAATATTCTCGTCCAGAATGTAGAAGACTCTTGTGTTTGGCGGTTAACCTCTTCAGGTGTTTTCTCTATAAAATCAGCTTGGGAAGAATATAGGGAGAAACACCAAAAAATTAGTTGGTATTCTCTTATTTGGTGCTCTAGTATTCAGCCAAGACAAGCTACTTTTGCTTAGCGAATGATACAAAATAAATTGCCAACCGATGGCAATGTTTGTAAAAGCGGAATTCCCCTTGTATCTCAGTGCTCGCTGTGTGGCAAAGAGGAGGAATCACTGATCCATATTTTCTTCAAATGTGAATTTTCTTCTAGCATATGGAGAGATTTTTGCTTTGGCTTTGATGTACAATGGCCTCCATTTGTGGACGTGGTTAATCTCTGCTCATGGTGGAAACAATCTGCTAGAAAGTGTTATTTTAAAAGAGTGTGGCTAAGTGGCTTCTCCCTTCTTCCATATTTCATATGGCAGGTAAGGAATGCAAGACGATTTGAGGAAAAATCGGTAATAGCCAATCACTGTTTTGCAATGGTAAAGAGTGAGTTCAGCCTCCAGGAGATGGCGGTTTCTTGCTTCCCCCTCCCTTTCAAGGCACTTCTTTTTGCTAGACGGCTGGGTATTTCTAGAATTCCCTATAAACCCAGGGAGATCTTAGAAGTTTTCTAGTGTCCTCCCCCTCTAGGATGGGTAAAGCTTAACTCTGATGGGTGCTCCCTAGGGAAACCAGGAAAGGCAGGGGCTAGTGGAGTGCTCCGGAATGATAAAGCTGAGGTGATGCAATCTTTTAGACACTTTTTGGGAGTGCACACAAACTTTGAAGCTGAAGTCATAGCTGTTATTTATGGTCTGGAAATGGCTAGAGCGATGGGTGTTACCCAATTATGAGTTGAGTGTGACTCGGTGGCCGTGGTTTTGCTTATTTCTCTATGGAAAGTCCCGTGGTATGTGCTCCAGAGGTGGATGAGCTTAGGCCCTTACTTGCAGTCCATAACCTGGAAGATTACTCATTGCCTACGTGAAGCTAACCCGCTGGATTATTTCCTTGCAAAGTTTGCTGCAAAATTTGAAGTGTCTTGTCCTGTAGTTTCCTGGCCCGCACTAGTTGCCATGGAGTTAGATGTTGATAGGCATAATCTCCCTAGATACCGTTTTAAATAATGATGTTTTGTTGCTTTGTTTATTTTTTGGTTTGGCTGGGTTTTAGCTTTGATTTCTTATCTGCTGATGGCAATGCCGAAGGTGGATTAATCTTCAACTAATTCCAAACAGCTTGTTCATTTTCCATGTACATTCTTTCTTTCTTTTCCCTTCTTTTTTAATACATATGATCTTCTAGCGAAAAAAACACTTATAGGGGTCAAAGTACAAGTCAATCTATATGCAGTGACATGAACATGCTTGTTTAATGGAGTAAGGGCATTTATTAAAGGGACACCATTTCTTAGAATTTGACCAATTGAGAAATTTGAAAATTTCACACAAAAAAGAAAAAAAATATAATTTAAAAATAACACTTGATCAATCATGCCATGTTTGATGAGATAGGATCGATGTTTGTACGAGTCAGCATCTAAACTTGTTCCACCTACTGTCATGATAAGGATAAAAAGGGGTATATTTGGAAATAAAAAAGACAGGTGTTAGATGCTGATTTATAAGATCATGTGATCCTACGAATAGTTGATCTGTTTTCATGTTCGATGTTTATCTACTCCCAGAGGGAGATAGAGATAGAGAGAGAGAGAGAGAAAATTTACCAAAACAAGAGAGAGAAAAAGATCATCAAACTTTTCTGACACCTACCTAATTGGCTTACTTCCTCTATAAATACCCACCTTGAGGTAAGGAGGATTATTGAGTAGCCTTTCAAACACAAGCTGTAGCAATGAAGTCCAGAATACAAATGCCCCTTCTCGTTGTCCTCTTCTTAGCCTTCGTCTCAGGTTTGTTCTTATGCTTTAATTTCTTCATTTTGATGGCTTCTTTCTCTTTAATTCTCATGCTTATGATTAGAGAAAAGTCTATAGATCAGTTTGGTTGAAGCTGGCTAGATAGAGTGTTTCTGCTATTTATCTGGTTTTAATTATGTGGGATTGCAGGAGGCTTATCAGCTACCTTCACTTTCAAAAACAACTGTGGGTACACAGTCTGGCCGGGGACATTAACGGGAGATAACAAGCCCCAACTTTCTTCAACTGGTTTCGAGTTGGCCTCTGGAGCTTCAAATTCCATAGATGCCTCAGCTGGATGGTCCGGCAGGTTCTGGGGTCGAACATCTTGCTCATCTTCAACTGGAAGTTTTAAATGCGAAACCGCAGACTGTGGCTCCGGTCAAGTTGCATGCAATGGGGCAGGAGCAATTCCACCAGCCACCTTGGTAGAATTCACTCTAGGCAGCCAGGATTTCTATGATATCAGCCTTGTTGATGGATTTAACTTGCCACTCTCAGTGACTCCACAAGGTGGAACTGGTAACTGCAAATCAGTGGGATGTTCAGCTAATGTCAACTCGGTTTGCCCATCCGAGTTGAGTGTGAAGGGGTCTGATGGGAGTACAATTGCTTGCAAAAGTGCCTGCGATGCATTTCGCACTGATGAATACTGTTGCACTGGTTCCCATAATACGCCTCAGACTTGTCCACCCACGAAATACTCTCAAATCTTCAAGGGCCAGTGTCCACAAGGTTACAGCTATGCATATGATGATAAGACAAGCACATTTACATGCACCGGTGCTAATTACCTCATCACCTTCTGCCCTTGAATTCTTGAAATGGATGATTTCAATAGCTTGGTTACAGAAAATAAATACATAGATAGAATATGATAGAACCAAGCATGTAAATCATTTAGAATGAGAGAGAAATCTATACTGTAATGATTATACTTTGGGTTTGTAATTTTTTTGCTAAATGGTCAGATTTTATTAAAAATAGAGAAAAAAAAATGAATATTACAAGAGCTTGAAGCGAGCCTCCACCTTCGGCTTTACCATCAACAGAGGCTTACAACCGCTATCTCATGAATCTAAATCTTGATTGACCAGCCTCATCATTGAACTGCTCATGCGTGATGTGCTAAGGGAGAGAGACGTCATCAGAGGAAATCCCTAATTTTGCTGCATCCTTAGCTAGGAAATCCGCGATGGGATTGGCTTCTCTGTAGCAATGGGAAACCTTCCACTCAATAGAGTTAATGTAACTTAAAAGGTGATTCCACTCTTGAAGCACGAACCATAGAATTAACCTATGGTGGAAGAGGGAAACTACTGCAGACGAGTCAGACTCGATCCACAGGCGCTAGATGCCCATCTCACGAGCAAGCATGATGCCCTTAATAATGCTTCATATCTTAGTAGAGAAGCCAGTAGATACTCCCAAAAAAATTTGGAACCTGATCATCAATTTGCCGTCATGGTCTCAAAAGATGCTGCCGTCTCCCGCGCAACTCAGGTTTCCAAGAGAGAATCCATCAGAATTAAGCTTCACCCAATATCTCAATGGTTTGCACTAATGAACTTCTAAGATACGAAACGTTGTCTGCCTAGAATTTTCAAGATGCAATCTATTACAAATAATGAGATCATCAACTGTTTCAAGGATCTTCCATCCTTCTTTAGGAATCGAGCTCTGAGAAAGGTTAACGCTGCTGTCTTCTCCGTTTTGATCCTCCAAATCAATTTGCACAGCATTGCTTTATTGGAATCTCGTGGTGGTTGGGAAGGGGCGATTGGGAAGGTGATTTTCTGCCTAATTTCTCTTTTTCTGGACGGCGGCTACGTCATGGCCGGTAGTCAAGGCCTAGCTGAGGAGGGTGGAGGTGATGAGATCGACAATGGTGAGGGATCTGTGAGGGAGGTGAATGAGAATGTGCCTCCAAATCAAGCTGCCGCTACTGATGGTGTCGCTCCAAGAAGATCATATGCAAGGGCTGTGGGGAATGCCTCATGGCCAGCGATGGACTCTCTCCCAGAACCAATCCAAGCAGGTAATATCCGAAGATTCATGATCCCCCAGTGCGACTATGAGTCAAAAAGGAAAAAATTCAGATTTGCTCTTATAGGGAGGGTTGATTTCAGATTGATCTCCCTAGATGCACTGAGACAAGAAGCAGCAGAAAAATGGAACTTGAACCAAGGAGTGGTGATGCACCCTCTTGGCAAGGGGTATGTAATTTTTCAATTTGGATGTGAGGGAGATAAGGCTGCTGTTTGGAAGAGGAGCCCTTTGAAGATCGGGGGTCAGTTAATCCGCTTCCAACACTAGAAACCGGACTTTAACATCCATGAGAAACAGGTGTGGACTAAACTGGTCTGGATCCATTTCCCTGACCTTCCCCTAGAATATTGGCATGAGAATGTCTTGCTCTCAATAGCAAAAGCAGTTGGACGACCTGTGGCTCTGGAAAATCACACAAAGCAAGGCTTGATGGGTTTCTTTGCTAGAGTCTTGGTTGAAATCGAAAAAAATGAAACGGTGCCTCGTATTGAGGAAGTGCAGGTTGAGAGATTGGAGCCTGGAACCACAAAAATCTTTGGGTTCAGGCAAAAGGTTGTGTATGAAGATGGTATAACTTGTTGTGGTTATTGTAAGCGGTTGGGACACAGTGTGGAAGGATGCCGGTTGAAGAAGCAGGAGGATGAAAAACAGGCTGCAAAAGATCACGTTGTTGTTCCAGGCGCAGTCTATGTAGAAGATGGAGTGGACTCGGCTCGAGTCATATCAACTCAGCGAGTTACAAGGAGTGTACCAAACATGGAAACTGCAGCAAATCATTCTCCTTCCTTAAATGCCTCCTCATCATCAAATCAAGGTACCCCTATTTTGGAAGGCCATATTCATGTGGATTTGGATCTCATCCAAAATTCAAATTCAAAATTAAATCCTCTCTATAGGGAATGTAACGGTGGGAATTTACTCCCTAATCAAAACCTTCCCTCTTTGGAGGAAGGCCATGTGGTTGGATCGGATCTAGGATCTGGATCAGGGTCGGATTCTGACCCAGATGATGATGTTCTCTCAGAGTCCGAAGAGGAGAGTCAACAAGCTGCCTCTGACGCCCCTACCTTGGTTGCCCTACCATGAACCCAGTGAACTTGGCCAGACCAAGTCGCCCTCGACGGAATGTGGTGACTAGGGGTAGCGGTGGTGTGGCTGGCCAACCCTCAAGAGGCGGTCATTTATCCAGAATTCTTCCCAGCCATCGTGATTCTCAGATTTCTTGCATCCCAAAGATAGAAATTGCAAGTGGGCATGTGGCTCTAAATTTCAGGAAGTAGGGGTGGTTGATCGTGCCCTTCTTGCTAAGGAAAAATCTGATACTGATATTTCTAAAGGAGGGAAGAAGGGTAAGAAGAAGGTTGGTCAGATGAATAAATCTGAAAAGGTCCAAAATTAAATCCTTTCTCCATGAAGATTTTATTTTGGAATATTAGAGGTGTGCGGAAGGCGGCTGATATTAGAGCCTTGAAGATGATCCTGCGGGAGCACTCTCTTGATTTTGTATGTTTGGATGAGCCAATGGTGAAGGCGTCGGATTTTCCTTCTTTGTTATTTTTTAAACTGGGGTACTCTGGGGATTTAATTCACAATGATCGGGTGGACAAGGTTCCGAATCTCTGGCTTATGTGGAGACAAGGTTCTTCTCGTCCCTTAGTTGTTTCTCTGTCTGACCAACAATTATCAGTCACAGTGGATTGGTTGGGTTGCTCTATGGGAATGACCTTTGTTCATGCAAATTGTTTTAAGGTTAATCGCAGAGAGCTCTGGATTGACCTGGGTTTGGTGATTAACCCAAATACCCCATGGTCGGTCATAGGGGATTTTAATGCTACTCTTCTTTTAAATGAAAAAAGGGGGCCAGGAAGATTTAATGCTAGCTCGGCGACAGAGTTTCAAGCAATGGTGGACACGTGTGCTTTGGTTCAAGCTCCTTCACAGGGGAAGAAGTTCACGTGGACTAACAATCGTCGCAGAGGAAATGTTGTAGTTGTTCTGGATCGAAGTTTTTGTAATGGGAATTGGTTGGAGGTGTCTAGGAATATTAATCAAATTGTTTTGCAAAGAACTACTTCGGACCATACCCCTGTTCTGGTGGTCTCAGATGCCATTCCTAAACCAGGTAATATTCCTTTTAGATTCAATAATTTCTGGATGGAAAATGTGAATTTTGAGGATATTGTCAGGGAGGTGTGGAATAAGGAGGTGTCAGGGAACCCCATTTTGGTGCTTTCTCAGAAGCTAAAGCAGGTAAAAAGTTTTATTAAGAGCTGGGCTAGGAATAATTTTCCTAATGTTGATGAAGAAGTAAAGAAAGCTTCGAAAAATCTGGATTTAATTCAGCAAGAAATTGAGGCAACAGGGATGACAGATGATCTATTTGATAGAGAGGCAGACATGAAGACATATCTCTTGAAAACAACTCAAATGCAAGACAGTTTTTGGTCTCAAAGGCCAAACAGAGGTGGATGAAAGAGGGGGACAGAAACTCAAAATTCTTCCACCTCTCTGTACAAATGAGACGGTCGCGAAATCAAATTCGTACCTTGAAGAACATAAATGGTGAGTGGATTAGTGACCAACAGAGGTTGTCATCTTACATTTCTGAATATTATGAAACCTTCCATAGTGCCGCTCAGACTACTCCTCATCATGATTTATTGAATTGTATCCCCAAGGAGATTAATGAGGCAGATGCATTGGGTTTAGAGACTATACCCTCTTTGGAAGAAATAAAAAACTCTATTTGGGAGGTGGATCCAGACAGTTCTCTTGGGCCTGATGGATTTCATGGGAAATTCTTTAGAAGAGTTTGGCATATAGTGGAAGCGGACTTCTGCAGGGCTGTGAGGCACTTCTTCAGAACGGGGTTTCTTCCTAAGGGTGTGAACAATTGTTTCCTTACTCTAATTCCGAAGGTGCCAGGAGTTGTGACCCTGGAAAAGTTTAGGCCGATCTGTATGGGGAATTTCTTTTATAAGGTGCTATCAAAAATTATGGTAAATAGAGTTTCGGCGCTGCTTCCCAGGCTGATCTCAGAGGAACAAGGTGCATTCCAGAAGGGGAAAATAATTTCTGAGAATATTAGCCTTGCCTCATAATTGGCAAATCTGATGTATACTGCAGTAAGGGGAGGAGGTATGGGGATCAAAATTGATGTTCAGAAAGCATACTACTCGCTTTCTTGGGATTTCCTTTTTGAAGTCCTGAAAAAGTTTGGTTTCACTCAGAAGTGGATATCTTGGATTCATGAAATCCTTGTCTCTACTAGGATTTCGGTCTTAGTAAATGGGGGACCGGTGGGCTTCTTCCCTGTGGGTCGTGGTCTTTGCCAGGGTGACCCTTTATCTCCCTCTCTCTTTATTCTGGTAGAAGAAGTGCTTTCTAGAGGGTTAAGAAGTATGGTTGCAGAAGGTGCTCTTAAATCCCTGCCCGGGCTAAGAGGTGTGCTCACTCCATCCCACCTTCTCTTTGCTGACGACATTTTCATTTTCATGAACCCGTCGGCAAAATATGTAAGAAATCTTCACTCTTTCTTAGATAAATATCAGGCATTCTCTGGTCAGTTTTTTAATCTGGATAAAAGCAAGATTTTCTTTGGGAAGGTGGCCCCTCACAGAAAACAGTTTATTAGTGAGTTTTTGGGTATTCAGATATCCAAATTCCCTACAAAATATCTTGGGCTGGAAATCTTCAAGGGAAGAGTCACAAAATCCCATTTGTTACCTCTGCTAGATAAGATCAAATGTAGACTTGCAGCTTGGAAAGATAAATTGCTCTCAATGGCAGGCCATATTGAACTTGTTCATTCAGTTATATTGAGCATTCCTATGCATAATTTTGCAGTCTATTGGTGGCCTCAAGCATCAATTAAAACTATAGAAACATGGATGAGGAATTTCATTTAGTCTGGCCAAATGGAGGTTTAGAAAAAAATCACTGTTAAATGGGAGGAATGTTGCAAGCCAAAGAAAGAGGGAGGTCTGGGTATTCGGAAGTTACGAGACGTTAACAGAACTTGTCTATGTGAATTATTATGGAAAATAAAGCATGAGGATTCTACAATGAGTCAATTTTTCAGAGCAAGGTTTACTACTAGCAACGGCGATCTCAGGAGCTACAAGTCTTCATCTATTTGGCAGGGTCTAAAAAGGGTGTGGGATTTTGTAACAAATATGGAGAGTTGGACAGTAGGAAATGGCGTCAAGATCAGCTTCTGGAAGGATCGTTGGTTAGAAAATTCCTCATTGGCGGAATCCTCTAATCTGGACTTAGAAGCGCTGACTTCAAGGCAGCTGCGAGTGGCGGATTTCATTAGGAATGGTGAGTGGTGCTTCCCAAATGTTTCTTCATCATTCTTTTCTGAATCATTTGAGAAGGCGAAGAGAATATCCCTAACGAATTTAGAGGATGTATGCCGCTGGGAATTATCTTTGTCTGGTGCCTTCTCTTTGGCCTCGGCGTGGGAGGAGATAAGAAGCAAAAAGGCGCATGTTTCTTGGTTTTCCATCCTCTGGAAAGCTCTTTTACAGCCATGGTAGGCAGTATTTGGATGGAGGTTAGCCCATGGTAGACTCCCTACAGATGACCAAGTGTGCAAAAAGGGGATTGCAATGCCTTCGAGATGTGGATTATGTGAAAAGGCAGAAGAGTCTAGTTCCCACCTTTTTATTCATTGTGAGTATATCCAGGCCCTGTGGAATATGTTCTGTGATCTATTTGGTGTCATATGGCAACATTTCACAAGAATGGAAGATTTATTTAGTTTGTGGAAACATAAAGCAAAATCCGTTACATTCTCAAGACTATGGCTTAGTGGCGTGGTGTTAATTCCTTATACAGTTTGGATGGAGAGGAATATGAGAATCCACGAGGGTACCTATTGGCATCACAGGCAGCGTTTTGCTATGATAAAAGGTGAGATAGGTATAATTTCGACAGTGCACCTTGGGAAAAACTTGTCCGTAGTTGATTTGATGTGTGCAAGGAGAGTGGGAATTCCCCGAGTAATTGGCAAGCAAAGAGAAATTTTTGAAGTTCGATGGTGTCTCCCCCCTCAAAATTGGATTAAGCTAAATACTGATGGGTGCTCGCTAGGGAATCCTGGAAAGGCTAGAGTTGGCGGTGTGTTTAGAAATTACAAGCGCGAACCTTTGCTGAATTTCAGAAATTTTGTTGGTATAAAATCTAACTTTGAAGCTGAATTCTTAGCTCTCATTACCAGCCTTGAACATGCAAAAAACTCTTGTATCCAAAACCTTTGGATCGAGTGTGACTCTGCTGTTGTGGTGTTCTTATTCTCCAAAGAGCTGGTTCCATGGTTTATTCAGCAAAGATGGAGGGGCGTTCTCTCTTATTTGGGTTCAATTTCTTGGAAAATCACTCATTGCTACCGCGAAGCAAATGTGGTAGCCGATTTCTTAGCGAAAACAGCAGCAAGATTTGAATCAAATTCCCCTGTCGAAACCTGGCCCCTTCTCACCTCCAGGGAGCTGGAATTGGATGCGGCCCAACGGCCAAGATTCCGATTCACTTAGTTATTTGTTTTTAAAAGTTTTTGTTAGACTTAGGTCTGAGGTCTGATGGCAATGCCGAAGGTGGGGTTGATTTCATTTCCTTCGTCTACGTATTGTTGACTGTATCATTCCTCTTGTATATTCTTTTTTTTTTTATTAATACAATTGATCTTTAGCGAAAAAAAAAAGAGATCATCAACTATTTTGGGCGAGAACTTCAGGCTGCTGCATATGAAGGCGATCTCCCCTTTAATGCCACTGAAGATCATAGAAATACGTCTCTTTTTCCCCTCAAAACACCTTTGGTTCCTTTCCTGCCATATTGCATCCAAAGTGGAGAATAGACTGGTCAACCAGGCCTCTTACAAGCACCAGCCTTTCCCCTTGTGGCTCCACCAAGCCGCCATATCAAGCATTGAGTTTTTTCGATTCCAAACCACATTAAAAAGATCAGTGGTTTTACTCCATAGAGAGGAAGAAAATCGGCAATCAAGGAATAGATGGGAGAAAGACTCTGAGCTTAGGCCACATAGGTCACACTTTGAAGGGAGTTGTATTCCTTTGGCTTGGATCTGATCATCTATTGGAAGTTTCCCATGGAGCCAGCACCAACCCAACAGGGAGAGCCTTGGAGGAAGGTGCTTGCGCCAAACAAGAGAAGCCCAAGAAGCCATTGGAGAAGGAGACCTTAAACCATTCCAGGCCGATTTTACTGAAAAAATGCCCATTTGGTCAAGACCCCAGACACATCTGTCCTCCATAGGAGAGAAAGGGAGGTTTATCTCCTTTATTCTTTGAAAATTTCCAAGTAAAAAGCTGGAATGAACTTGGGGCAACACCCAATTGCCATTGATAATGAGATCAGACACAGGGAGAGGGAGGCGAGGCAAGGCGTCCTCACCCAGTTTTTTTTTTTCGCTAGAAAATCATTATATTAAAATGGAAGAAAATGGGGAAAAAATTACAGAGCTACATCAAACTGATAAAATAGATTGAAGCAAAAATAAAAATGGCTCCCTGACCCCCACCTTCGGCATTGCCATCAGCAGAGGAAAGAGAAACGCACTAATCAAATCTATAGTTTGGCTTGCCCTCAACATCTCTTCTAATGAAATCCTTAATGTTGGCAGGAAAGTCGATATTTGTGGCTGATATCCCTGTCTTCGCCACTTCTCTAGCCAGGTAGTCATCAATTGAGTTCGCTTCTCTGAAGTTGTGAGTTTATTTTCCATGTGATACTCTCTAAATATGGCTGGAGGAATAGCCATCTCTGCAAAGCAAACCATGGAATTTTCTTTTGCTGGATAGAGATTGCAACAACACTAGAATCCGTCTCTACCCACAGACATTGAATGCCTAGCTCCCTAGTTCCAGTTCAGATAAATCCCGAATGGGTTTTGGACCCAGCCAATTGTCATTCCAGAAATCGATATTTCTACCACTGCCTATAACCCATCTCTCATTATTAGAGATAAACTTCCACATTCGCTTGACCCTTGGCCAAATCGAAGAACATTTGTAGGACTTTCTCATTCTCCCAGAGGCAAATAAAAATTTGGCATGGAAGAGTCTGCTCAGCTGAGAGTCCTCATTCTTAATCTTCCAGGTAAGCTTTGCAATCAAAGCCATATTCAACTCGTGAAGCCTTCTGATGCCTAATCCACCCTCCTGCTTAGGCTTGCAGATCAAGTCCCATTTCACAATGGTTGCTTTAGAAGAGTCAATCTCCCCCATCCAGATTAAATTCTTCATCCATTTTTCAAGGTATTTAATGACATTCCCACTCCACCAGCAGACCGAGAAGTTGTGCATGGGCATTCCAAAGATAACGGACTTCACTAACTCAACCCTTCAGGCCATTGAAAGGAGCTTTCCCTTCCAACCAGAGAGCTTAGATTTGATTCTGTCCATCACAGGGAGGAGAGGGTCCCTTTTGACTTGGCCTTGAAAAATATCCACTCCCAGATATTTGGTTGGGAAGTTACAACAAGGAATAGCTAATTCCTCAGCAATCCACTGCTTCCTTACAGAGGTGATTTTCCCCAAAAATAATTTGTTTTTTTCCAAATTGAAAAATTGGCCAGAGCATCTCTGATAGAGGGACAGGAAAGAATTTAAATTTCTAACATACCTCTTTGTAGCGTTCATAAAAATGAAGACATCGTTCGCAAATAAGAGGTGGGTTGGGACCTCAGCACCACGAGGGCTGGCAATAGGCTTGATCATGCTTTTAGCAGCCAAATCATTCATACCCCGATAGAGAACCTCTTCCACAATGATAAATAGGATTGGGGAGATGGGGTCTCCCTAACGGAGACCTCTGTTAGCCTCAAAGTAACCCATAGGACCTCCGTTGAGAAGGATAGAGATCTTGGCAGTTTGAAGAATGGTGTGAATCCACCCAATCATTTTATAAGAGAATCCAAATATTTTGAGCACATGGAACAAGAAGTCCCAAGATAAAGTGTCAAAAGCCTTTCTGATGTCGATCTTCAACCCTAGGCCGCCCCCCCTTAAAGAGTGCCCCATTAAGTTGGCCAACTCCGAAGCAAGGCCAATGTTTGTCTGAATGGTTTTACCTTTCTGGAAGGCTCCCTGCTCCTGGGATATGATATTAGGAGAATAGCAGTGATGCAGGAGGCCATAATTTTAGATAGAATTTTGCAAAAAAAATTCCCCATGCACAATGGGGGGAATTTATCTAACGATCTAGCCCCTTGTACCTTAGGAATTAACATTAAAAAATTATTATTACTTCCATAAGGGAGAATACCTGAGGAGAAAAATCCCTTAACTACTCTGCAGACATCGAGGTTGATTATCATCCAGCACCTCCTAAAGAAAGATCCCGAAAAACCATCTGGCCTTGGCAAGCTATCTGGATCCAGGTCCCACACCGTTTTTTTAATCTCATCATCAGAAGGAATAGCATCAAGCATAAGCCGATCACAATCCTAAAGGATGGAAGGGATACAATTAAACAATTGAGGGTGAAATTCAAGGTCGACTTTCTTGTGAAAATTCCCATATAAATTAGCCAAGTAAGACTCCAATTGACCCAAGTCGCTGACGTCAGTTCCATTCTCTGTGACAATGCTTCTAATGGAATTGTTAGCTCTCTTGACTTTTGCCATAACATGGAAAAATCTTGAGCATCTGTCCCCATCTTTCAACCATCTAATCCTGGATTTTTGAGCCCACAATTTCTCGTGGTTTTCGATTGCTTTCCAATATCTGGTCTTGGCATCAGCTTCCAAATCAAACAGATGCTCTGAATGCCCCTCTTCTTCTAGGCGCCTCTGGATGTCATCCAACATTGTCTTTGATGATGTCATCTCATGATACAGGTTGGGGAATGCTTCTCGCGCCCAGGACCGAATGACCGGTTTCAAAGCCTTCAATTTTTGAGCCAAGATAAAAGTTAGGGAACCAACGATATTGATACTCCAAGCTGCATTAATCAGGTCTAAAAATTGTTGGTTATCCATCCAAAAATTATTCATTCTGAAGGGAGTATTCTTAGGCTTCAGGGCAATTCCAGAGCAAGCAAGCAGAGGCGAGTGATCTGAAGCAACACGAGGGAGCACCTTTTGCAAGCAATCGTCAAATATTTTCAGCCAATCTTCATTCACAAAGGTCCTGTCTAAGACCGCATCCACTTTGGGTTTGTACTTTATAATTAGGTAGAATTCTCTCCAATAGATTGTATTGAATGAATAAAAGTGAGTGTAATGTCACCCGCACCATAAATACATGAGGAAATTACATGTCTTATTTATTATTTACCTTTCATTATGGAAATTACATGTCTTAGTCCTCGAATGAGGTTTTGGCATTTTCCTCTCTCCCCTGGGGCTTTGCTAAAGGTGGGTGGAGTTGGGTAACACATTTCATCTGATATTTGTATATGTTTAGAAATGCCTAGACATTAAACCTGTATTCTATTTACTCTCTTATTTAATACATATACTTGCTGACTTATAGTAAAAAAAAAAAAAAAAAAGGAAACTTTTTTTTTCTAGCTAAAGGATAATTTTATTAAAATAGGGAAATAAAAAAATACAAAACAATCAACCGAGTCAAACGTATGAAGAGACCTCACCTTCGGCATGGCCATCAGCAGGGCCTCAACCTATGAACTAACGAAAACAAAAACGAGGTCTCTCCTTGGAATCTATTATCAATTGATCTACTATGAGGGGGGGGGGGAGAACAACATTATCTCCTGAAATACCAGTGTTTGCTGCCTCCTTAGCCAGATAATCTGCAATGGGATTAGCCTCCCTGAAACTATGGGATATTTTCCCTATAACGGAATCCAGGAAATGCCACATATAAATCCATCCTTAAAGAACGAACCATGGAATTTTTTTCTATTGCATTAAGATCACCACCGAAGCTGAGTCCGGTTCAATCCATAAGGATCTAACATTCATATCTTTTGCACATGACAACCCCTCTATTAAACTCTCGAATTCTGCTTCATAAATGCCTTTCACACCCAAATTTTATAAGAGCAAACAATCTTACCCTTGTGATCTCAAAAAATTCCCCCTACCCTTGCTCTTCTGGGATTTCCTAAAGAGCTAGCATCCGTGTATAGTTTGATCCGGTTTCTTTGGGGTTTACACTAATACGCCTCTAAAATTGGTTTGCATATCGTTGGAGTAGAAGAGAGCCCAAGGTTTATACAACACAAGAAGTCCACTGTAGATTTAACAACACACTTAGTGCTCAGGCAGTAGTCCTTTAGATCCCCCTTAATCATCTCTAGCACATACCTCAGAATCCTGTGGTGCCCCTCCTATCGACGATTATTCCTCTCCATCCAAATATTATAGGAAATAATAACCAGCCCCGTTTCCCATGCTTCCTTTATATTTATAATGCGAGCATTCCTCTTCCACCATTGAAAAAGATCTCCTATGCATTCTCCATGTGACACAAAAATACCCACAGAATCGCTTCTAAATCTCCTTCGAGAACTTGCAATGAATGAATATGTGATCCATATGTGCCCATCCCACAGAGATCACATTTAGATACAGGGAAATTCCTCTCCTCATGACATCGTAATCAGTGGGCAGCTTCTTGTATGCAAATCGCCATCCAAAGGTAGACAGCCGAGGTTGTAGCTTCTAACACCAGACTAGAGATTCCCAAGGCACTTTCAGGCCTCATTTTCTAATCTCCTCCCATGCCGATTGAATACTGAAAACCCCTTCCAGCATAAGGCTCCATACACATTGGTCCTCATAAGGATAATTTGGGATTTTGATGTCTCTTGCAGACCTGAAAATTCCTTGAAGAAAATTCGACTGAACCAGAGGCAAATTCTGTAGAAACACAACCCTAAAACGATGCAGAAGATAATGGAAAAAAACAAACAATGCACACGGATTTTACGAGGTTCGGCAAGGTTGCCTACGTCCCCGGTGAGATGAGATCCTGCTTCACTATCAATGGAGAATAAGGTTACAACGCTCGTCCTCACACCTCTCAGTATTGCTTGCATTACAAAGAAAAAAACCCTTGCTACAAATATATAGTGAAAAAACCCTAATCCGAAAAGTACACAATTGCCCTCAAATAAAAAATTCGAGCGGGGGGCTACACCCCCTGCTATGTAGGGGGCCTCTTGCCCCCCTTGCAACCCCCACAGCCCGCTAACCGGCTAGCGGGACCTCCGTCCTGGCTGTCTAGGTGTTGCACCAGTACTCCCTGGATTAAACTGCGACGGAATACAAGACATCATACACCAACAAATTCCACTCAAAATTTGTAATAAATTTAGAAACACATGCATTGACTTGAGTAAATACTTACTCGCCCAGAGTCGCCAATTCTTCTATAGAGGAAGACCCTATCCACTGTATTTCCAAAATTTAATAGGATTCCCATTTCCAACAATCCACCTTTCTTTAGATAAATCAAAGCTCAAAGTCTTCTAATCCTTGGCCATATGGAAGACACTCAGTACCCCTTTTTATAGGTTCCCTTCCCATTAATACATCTCACCTTCAAACATCTACTTGTAGAAGAATTTTCATGTTTTATATTCCAAGCCATCTTACATAGTATAAATTTGTTGAGTTCCCTGAGTCTGCAAAGCCCTAGACCACCTTCATCATTTGGTTCAAAATAATGGTTCTAGCTCACTATGATAGACTTTGATGTATCTACCTCTTCAGTTCAGATGAAGTTCTTCGTCCACTTCTCCGTCCCAGAAATAAGGGATGAAGGCCATCAGTAGACTGAAAAACTACGAATCAACATTCCTGAGAGTATAGATCTCACCAGCTCCACTCTACCTGCCATAGATAATATTTTCCTCTTCCATCTAGCTAATTTGCTTTTTGCTTTATCCATAATAGGGAAAAAGGCTTCCTTCTTGATTCTCCCCTCAAATATATGCACACCCACGCATCGAGTTGGGAAAATACCCCTTGAAAACCCCTATCCACGGTAGCCCAAAGTGTGTATCTTTCTCAAAGAAAACTAACCATTACTTACATCCAATGGATACTAGACGACACCTGATGAAGGGTTGCTGGCAATAAGCCAATAACCGAGCGACGCCAGACAGAGCATATCCAATGTCGGGAAAGGGAAATACCAATCAACGTCGGACAGAATGTAAAAGGTGTCGCTATGGTAGTTGACAGACCCCAACATTGAATACATTCTGGCCGACCAATCAAAACTCAAAATCCGACACCAAGAGAACTTAATCCAAAGCTGAAAAATTACTGTATATCCGACGTCAGCAGAAGAAAATACAAAATATGATTCTTTTCCGGTGCAAAAAGGAACCTTGCCCCGGTACTTCCCATAATATTATATGAATTATACATTCCTCTCTTTCACAATCAGTCTAGGGCTAAACATTTTTCACTTATTTTATTTAATAAGATAAATATGGTAAGTTATGGTTTCAAATCTTATGAGAAACAAAGACTAGGAAACTCTAGAGGGATATTTTAAGATTCTTGTATAAAAATCATTACAAATTAATTTATACAGATGGAATCTACCATAGGATTTTCACATGAGGACCTGATTTGTACAAGGATCATTCTTATATGGTGTTTGATCCACACATGGATTCACTCAATCTCTCTCTTTTTATAACAGATCTTCACATTGAGTGGATTCCAAATGTGGATCAGACGCCATACGAGAATGGCGATTCTCATACGAGAACCTCATCCTAACTCGATATTTAAAATAACATTTGATCAATCGGGCCGTGTTTGGCAAACGAAATTAACTGCTGCCCGGGTTGCAGCCAAGTAACCCTTATGGCACTCAAAGAAATAGAATCTAAAAGGGAATTTTGGAATATATATACTATAATCTAGGAGGGTATTTGTGAACCCTAGGGGGAAGTGAATATTCCATTTCTTTGGTTGTCAGTAGGGGGTTATAACTACTTAGCTGCAACCTGGGTAGTAGCCAAATTTTTAACTTGTTGGACGGTTTCAAAATAGCTAATAGGGGAGTGGAGAGAGAGTGAGATCTTGACGGATCACGAGAGAGAGAGCGAGAGAGAGAGAGAGAGAGAGAGAGGTGGGGAGATCTTGACGGATGATCAAACACTTTTCTCATAATTACTTCCTCGATCAGGAAAGAGATCTTTATTCATACGTACCTTACTCCCTCTATAAATACCCACATTGAGGCTGAGCGTTTGAGGTGAGAAAAATTATATAGTAGACCTTTAAACACAAACTACAACAAAAACAATGGAGTCCAGAGTAAAAATGCCTCTTCTCGTTGTCCTTCTCTTCTCCCTTGTCTCAGGTTTGTTCTTATGCTTTATTTTCTTAGTTTTGATCACTTCTTTCTCTTTAGCTGTCATGCCGATCGAATGATTAATTAATCTTTTATTATTATGTGGAATTGCAGGAGGCTTGTCAATTACCTTCACGTTTAAAAACAACTGTCCTTTCACAGTATGGCCAGGGACATTAACAGGAGGTAACAAGCCCCAACTTTCTTCAACTGGTTTCGAGTTGGCCCCTGGAGCTTCAAATTCCATAGATGCCGGAGTTGGATGGTCCGGCAGGTTCTGGGGTCGAACAACTTGCTCATCTTCAACTGGAAGTTTTAAATGCGAAACCGCAGACTGTGGCTCCAGTCAAGTTGCATGCAATGGGGCAGGTGCAATTCCACCGGCCAGCTTGGTAGAATTCACTCTAGGCAGCCCGGATTTCTACGATATCAGCCTTGTTGATGGATTTAACTTGGCTCTCTCGGTGACTCCACAAGGTGGATCTGGTGGTTGCCCATCGGTGGGATGTTCAGCTAATGTGAACTCGGTTTGCCCAGCAGAACTGGCTGTGAAGAGGACTGATGGGACTACGGTTGGTTGCAAAAGTGCCTGCGGTGCATTAGGCAGTCCTGAGTATTGTTGCTCTGGTGCCCATAATACTCCTGAGACTTGCCCACCTACCAACTACTCTAAAATCTTCAAGGATCAGTGTCCTCAAGCATACAGCTACGCATATGATGATAAGACAAGCACATTTACATGCGGTACTGGTGCTAATTACCTCATCACCTTCTGCCCTTGAAATAGATGATTTAGAACGAAACTTGGGCTGCCTGAGTTGCAGCCACCATACCAGTTAGGAGAATAGTATCTTAGGAATAGGGGTGGAAAATTTCCTAGGATCCGAAAAATAAGGGAGAGAAATATATGTACCTTTTAGATTAAGTGCTATTCAGTCTCTCCACTTGATTGTAAATTTCCATTTTTAATAAATAAAAGTGAACGACCTTTGGACGATAAATAATGAGGAAATTGCATGTCTTATCTATTATTTCCCTTTCATTAGGAAAACCTTTCGTTTAATTTATTTATATTTTGGACTACATCTTTTACAGAGGCTATTCTGTTATGCTTATAGCAGTTTTCACCGTACAAAATTCTAAAATTTAGATTCCAATCTCATGACAAGAGACTTATGCCTTACAACGAGAAGGGGGATATATAACACAACTCTTTTTTTTTTCTCTCTAATGATCAGCAAAATGGAATTGAAAAAATAAAATTAGTAAAGTGTTAACGTCCAGGTATATGGTATACGTACCCAGACGGCAAAAATACAAGCTCAATGTTAATTTTGACCCTCCATATTTGGCATTATCATTTATAGAGGAGGAAACAAACAAAAAGAAACAGGAAAGTCAAAATCCCGAACTATTCATCAGTTTCTCTCAATTGAAATAAGAGATTATGAAACTCACGACCCGTCCCCCGAGGAGCTTGGTAACTTCCGTACCTTTCAAGGTCACCTGATCTACTTGAAACAGCTCCTGAATACTCCTTGTCTTCCTTGGCAATTCTTGACAGGCTGGACCGAATGACCTATCCTTCGTAGAATCCCACTCCTGATCCTTATGCAACCTCGTGCCAACCACACCGTTAGTATGATGAGATGAATCTTGATAGAAGAAAGCAAGTATTGCATTATAAACCAACTCCTTTATCCCCTCCTTAAAGCAAGGAATATGCAAGGCTGGATTGTCATTCACCAATTCTCCTGTTGACCCCTTCAAATCCTCCTTATACTTCACCAATCCTCCTTTTACATCAAGGACCCCTTAAAATCCTCCTTATACATCTCACCATCATATTGGTATTGGCTCAGACCAATACCAATAACTAAAACCATGCTTTAAAATCAAGAGCAGACAATAGAGAATGTCTAAGGTCATTTGATGTGGTTGATAATAAAAGAAAATAGTGATCGAGTTGTGCGATGGTAGTTGTTACACAACTGATCATGATATTGGATTCTACATTCTATCACAGAAAAAAAAAGTTTTCACATTTTAGAATTTGATATGGTGATAACGGGTAAGCATTATAGAGTAGCCTCCATGAAGGAATTGCAAAATAAATAAAGACAAATTCCTTTTTCCTATTTTCTTGTTTCCCTTTCTTTTTTGCTAGTTTCTGCCCCTTTTCGATTTTCTGGCCTGTTCCTTTCCTAAGATATGAGTAGGGACTTTGCTCTTATTTTAGTCTGTTTAGGCTTTGTTTGTTGTATCTATTTTTCGTTTGTTTTAAAATATTTTTTAATTAAAAATAAAAAATAAAAGAAGAAGAAGAAGAAAGGTTTCCATAATGGATGGAAAATATAAATAAGATGGTATAATTTCATCATGTATTTATGGTCTGAGGGACATACGACCCTCACTCTATTAAAATGGAAGTTTACAATCTGATGGTGGAAATTGTAGCCAATTACAAAGTACATACCCCAAGGACAATCAATATTGTATAGATTAATTTCTCTGTCTCATATCATTCTTAATGCTCTGCTTGGTCCTATTGTATGCTATCAATGTATTTATTTTGTGACCCAAGCTGATGAAATCATATCCTTTTCAAGGGCAGAAGGTGATGAGGTAATTAGCACCAGTGCATATATATGTGCTTGCCTGATCATCATATGGGGAGCTGTAGGTTTGAGGACACTGGTCCTTGAAGATTTTCGAGTAATTGGTTTGTGGGCAGGTCTGAGGCGTATTATAGGCACCAGTGCAACAATATTCATCAGTGCCAAATGCATCGCAAGCAGTTTTGCAAGCAATAGTACTCCCATTAGACCCCTTCACACTTAACTCGGCCGGGCAAACCGAGTTGATATTAGCTAAACAACCCACCGAACTGCAAGGACCAGTTCCACCTTGTGGAGTCACCGAGAGTGGCAAGTTAAATCCGTCAACAAGGCTAACGTCATAGTATTCTTGCTCTGCATTATTACTCGCTACAGCGAATTCTGCCAAAGTGGCCGGCGGAACAGCTCCGGCACCATTGCATGCAACTTGACCGGAGCCACAATCTGCGGTTTCACATTTAAAGCTTCCAGTTGAAGATGAGCAATATGTTCGACCCCAGAACCTGCCGGACCATCCAGAAGAGGCATTTATGGAATTTGACGCTCCAGAGGCCAATTCGAAACCAGTTGAAGAAAGTTGTGCACTGTCAGATCCCGCTAATGTCCCTGGCCAGACTGTGTACGAACAGTTGTTTTTGAACGTGAAGGTAAGTGACAAGCCTCCTGCAATCCCACGAAATTAAAACCAGATAATTATCTAACACTCTATTCTACTTAGCTTCAACTAAACCGATTCGATATTATGTATTCTAGATGACAGCATCAATGTAATCACATGATGAGGTATCATACAAGAAAGATATGGAGATCATCTCAAAAAGGAGAAGAGAGATAGACACAATAGGTGTTAGCTTACAGTATATCGGCGACATACCCAATCTTTTTCCATATTTTTTTTTTTAAATCAAATTCATAACAGTTTTTTTTTTTTATCAGATTTTATTAAAATAAAAAAAGAAGAAAAAATATATTTTGAAAGCCAAAGCCTAAAATGAGCCTCCATCTTCAGCATTGCTATTAGTAGAGGCTCACAACTGCTATCTTATGAATCTAACCAACTCCTGTGTAATATGTTGAGGAAGAGAAACATCATCAGAAGAGATCCTACCTTAGCAACGTCCTCAATCAGAAAATCCACAAAACTATGACAATTAAAAGAGAAAGAAGATATTAAAACAAAGAAAAATAAATTATTAGGACAAACCTGAGACGAGGGCGAAAAGAAGGACAACGAGAAGCGGCATTTGTATTCTGGACTCCATTGCTACTGCTTATGGTTGAAGGCTACTTTTTTTAATCTTCCTCATCTCACGGTTGGTATTTATAAGGGGGGGGGGGGGGGAGTAAGGTACGTATGAATAAAAATCTCTTCTTTGAACGAAGAAAGTATTAATAAGAAAAGTCCTTGAACAAATAATAATGCGAAAAGTCTTTGACAAATCGTCAAGCGCATTTGATGCCAGTCAGGTCCTCTCTCTTTCTCTCTCTCTCCACCACCCTATTGATGAACCGTCAAGCACGGCCTGATTGGTGAAATGTTATTTTAAAAATTATATTAGTTGGATAAATAGTAAGGAATTTTATCCTTTTGATGGATGCCGGTCCTTAATTATTCTATTGAACAAGCATTCCACCACGTATGGATGGGACTTCAACTTTAACCCGTACTAAGTGAAAGTGTAGGACTCATTATATGGATTGAATCAGATTTTTTTTTTTTTTCTGATTTAAGGGATTGATTGAGAATACTCATTACAAGAAAATATTGAATCATTCATCAAATCATTCCTTTAACAATATTACTCATAATTGAAAGAATTATTATAAAATTTCAGACCTGAGTATGTATCTCCACTCTCCACAACACATCTTTTTTTTTAAGTGAATTTCCATGACCTCCCATTTTGTTTTTTTTTTTTTTAAAAGGCGAAAGGAGTGAAAAAATGTTTAGTCTCGCATTGGTTTTGAAAGTTGTAATTTATATAGTATTATGGGAAACTATAAAAGTAGGGTTTTTTTTTTTGCTTGGGACCAAAATCATATTCTGATTTTTTCTTTTATTGATGTGAAATAGAAATTTTTTGGCCGTGCCGGATTTTGATTGTTGACTGTCACTAGAATGTGTTTGGTGCCCAAGGCTTGTCAGAAACCTTATCAACACCCTTTACAAGGGTAGGGTTTGTTGCAGAGAAAGCTCTCTCTCCTCTCTTTAATCCAAGGGGTAAGGATGTAAATTTGTAATCGAAACCGTTTATCGAAATCAAACCAATCCATTTACATTGAAACCACAAAACCGTTTAGTAAATGGTGCGATTATGGTTTCAAGTTTCAGACCGATTAGCTAAATGGATCGGGTCGGGTCGGGTTGGGTTGGTATTAATCACGAAACCCGTTGGTTTCAAACCGAATTGAAACCATTTAAATCGAACCGTTTAAAACCATTTAAACCGATCCAATTAATCTATATAACAATTAAATAAAGCAAGGGTAGTAATCCGTATAACAATTAACAATTAAATTAAGTGTTCATCCTACTTTGGTATGATTTATTGCAATTTAGTTCAAGTTTAGGCTTTAGATCATGAACTTGTAATCTATATATGTTACTATTTGTTATCACAAATGGGGTGTTTTGGCTGAATCACCTGTCATTTTAATATTTTATGCTATAGAATGATGGATTTGGATGTTGTATGATATTAATTATATATGTTTGAGAATGACCATATAAAGAAATAGCACTAGATTATCAAATTAAGACATACCATCGTTAATATAGAATCTCTTGTTTGTGGTTGTCAATTATTTTTGGATAAGCTTTTGATCTTCAATTTTGAGATGGTTGTAAGTTATAACAAACCGATTGTGAACCATTTTACAAACTGAAGTCGAAACCGTTTAAAATAGTGAAATCGGCACCATTTAGAAAATATGGAAACCGAAACCGTTTACTAAATGGTCACGGTTTTAGAAAGTGGAAACATTTAGTAAATGGTGCGATTATGATTTTAGTCAAATAAATGTGAATTGAATCAATCCGTACCATTTAAATCGAAACCAAACTGATTAACACCCTTACATGGGGTTTGTTTTCGCATGTGCATGTGCAAAAATAGTGGAATCTGAGTTGAGCCCAGCCAAGTTTTCGTGGTATGGCATAGTGAGGTAAGGACATGGTGTTTGTGAAATAATTTTTTCTCTAGTCTAATCACATTCTGATTTTTTTTTTTTTTTTTTTTGCCAACGTGTCAGATATGAATTTTCTAGTGTCAAATTCAGTTCTCCAAGCGTCAAACTTTGAGTGTTGATGCGTGTGCCAAAATGTGTTTAGTGCATAGTTAGCAAATTCGGATTTGAGAATTATATGGGCAGAGAATTATTCGAAATAATTCGATTAGTTAATTTAAGGATTCGGTCAAAAAAGCGGTCAAAAAAGCGGACAAAATAAAAATTGGATTCGGTTTCGAATTCGAGAATTATTCGATTAAAAAAATAAAAGTCGGGCAAAAAATTCGGATATTATTTTTATAGTTTATTGTATATTTTTTATTTATCAAGTTATTAACTTGATTTGTATACTTAGAAAGAGCAAATTACTTTATACAATAAAGTAAAAAACTATGAAAATGGAAGCAATGGTTATTGTAATCCAATTTCTACTCATGAAATAGATTAGGCCCCAAAACAGTGACAGCAAGATTACAACTACAATAAAATAAATAAATAAATTGATCACAAAAAATTGTCACTATCCTTTTGTTTGGGTTCACAAGACCCATATTGCACTAAGACACACTAATTTTTCAAAATTAAAGCAACAATATAAAAGAAGATTGATCGATAAGGCGATATGAATCTGTCCTGATCCCCCGGACCTCAAATTATCCATCAAGGCTTGATATCTCCCCTATCTTAGGATGAACTGATGAAGTTATGAGAAAGAAATGAAACAAATAGCAGATTCGTATGATTGTTACAAAAGAATTAGGTGGAGAAAAAAGATGGGAAGGAGGCGGAAGTTTGGGGGAGAAGAAAATGAAAAAAAAAAAAAAACTATTTCGGTGGTGGGTACCTTGGGTTTCATATATGACGTTTTG
>NC_056561.1:11055208-11057071 GCF_013358625.1 Macadamia integrifolia
AAACTTTAAATCACTACAATCTAGCTTTGGAGTGTTCTGAGTTTGTCAGTTCAATCCTGTTCTCTAACAAACTATGCATTGGGTGTCTCTACACATTATTTTGTTGTTGAGATTTCATGCCTGACTACAACAATATTTTCATTTTCATGCTTAAGTATAATAATATTTTCAACAAATTTCAATGCCATCAAATGCATTGCACTTTTAATGACCTCCATTTTAAATGTTGCTTTCACTATAACATGCGATTGTTGAATCTCTCTCCCATCTTCCTTGTTCCATTCTCTTCCTCTCTTTCACATGTGCAATTTTTCCTCACAAACACATTAAAAAAATATATATTTATCCACGTGCATTTGCGCGTGTGTCTTTTTACTAGTATATATATATATATATACACTATAATTTATTATTATATTATTCATAATATACGATAACATGAATAATATAATGGATAATATATTATTTATTTTGGCATATGCAACCTATTTTTCATTATTTTTATGTCTAATGGTGATGAAATGATTATTATTTATAATCCATAATTGATTATTCATAAATGGATAATAAACATAAAACCACATAAGGTCTTGTTTTGTTTCAACATCAGATGCCGAGAAGTATAAGTAATATACTATAGCAAATGATTAAACCTTTTTCCCATTTTCCTGATGGGAATTCATTTTCTTGAATAGTGAGGTACAGACAAGGAATCTAGCATTTTGTGGCCGTTTTAATCATTATCACTATTTTCTTTTTTGGCTAAAAAGATCATGTAAAGGTCCTCTTTGGTATCATTTTTCCTTTTGATTTTTATTCATAAAAACGGTTTTGGTTGCATTTGGTATCATTTATGGAACTTGTTTCTATTTAAAAAAAAAATTGACAAAACACAAAAATCAAAAAGAGATCAAGAGTCATTTATGTGTTTTGACCAAAATTGATTTTTAGTTATTTTTGCAGGAACTTTAATAAGCACATGCTTAAGTCCTAATATGGAGGGGTAGAGTAGTCATTTGTTTTGTAATTAGAAATCCGAACCTCTTGCCCCCTTTTCTTTAGTCTAAAGTGGAGAAAAAGTTATAAGGAAGATGGGTAAAGGGAACATCTCTTTACCAATTTTTTAAAAAACTATATTGCTCATAGGGATACCAAACTATTTTTCACAAAAAATCATTTTTATCAAGTAGTTACCAAATCATTTTTATGTTTTAATAAAAAAATAGTTTTGATTAATGATTTGTGTTAAATAGGTAAAAATCAAAAAGAAAAATGATACCAAAAGGACCTAAAATGAGAAGAAAACTAACGTACAAGTTGAAAACCCAACATTACAAAAAACAAACTCTTAACCAATCATTTCACTCAGCTTAGGGATAGCCATCAACATCAGCAGGGGAAGGGACTGGTAAGCACAGAAAATGATTACTTTTAAATAAATGGAAAACAAATTAAGTTACTCTGGATCTCGGTCTACACTTGAGGCGTCCTCTTTTGCCGCAATTATTACCAACATAAATTAGTACATTTTAAATTAATAAAATTGAACATTATTTTTTGGCTTTTGAAAGGGCTTGTATCCTTTTCTGTCCATTTTCTTGGCTTCCAAACATATTCATAATGGTATGTAAGGACCTCTCTGAGTTTTTGTACATTCTTCATTATATTTTATATCAATATATTCTTTTGTTGACCTTAAGAAAAAAAAAATATGTATACTTAAAAATTAAAGACGGTTCTTGAAGTACTTGTTCAACTTTATCAGCGTCATCAGAAGTGATATTACATCCATGCGAAAGCCAATGAGATGTAAAACACATTATGAACCAGTTTTGTGTGTGTGTGTTTTTTTTTTTTTTTTTT
>NC_056561.1:11057156-11118495 GCF_013358625.1 Macadamia integrifolia
GATCCTATATGAATCATATGATGAAGTACAACATGAGTGGATAAAATGGAATCCAAACCTGCCGAATCATTTATATTATGATCTTCCACATCCTAGGTATTTCTATTCTGTCATTGATCTGACTTATGTTCATCATGTAGTGTTCAGACTGAATGACAATGAAATTACGAGAAGAGGAAACGAAGCAACAAGATAAATACAAACTCAACAAGCAATCTGAGTTCCAAAAAGAAGTTCAAAAGAAATAAGCCCTTCAAAAACATAAGGAGAATCAAAATCTCAAAAACAAAGAACTACATGCCAAATTAACTCCAAAAGGTTAGGAGACAAAGTAGTCTAATGCATGGGAAGAGGCCAACCACCTAATATTAATGTTTCAGCAAGGAACTTATTTTGATTGGACTCTTTGCCCGTGAAAGTTGTTGAACTACATCGATTGATCACATGGAAAGGAAATAAAAAATAGGACATTCAATTTTTTCATATATTTATGGTCCGAGGGATAACGGGTTGAAATCGTTTGCAATTCCGATCTCATACAATTTCGTACAATACCACCTTCAGGCGGTGACACGTGTATTGATATCAATACAATGGCCCAGATCTGGTACAACTAATAAAACATTAAATCAGTGAAGAGACATTTAAATCATATCTGAACCATTGTATTAGTATCAATACACGTGTCACCGCCTGAAGGTGGTATTGTATGAAATTGTACGAGATCGGAATTGCAAACGATTTTTTTCCGAGGGATAACCCCCACACTTTTATTTATGAAAGTGTAAGCTTACAATCTAATGGAAAGAATTGTACCTAGCTAATTACAAATTACATGGCCCAAGTACAATCAATGTTATAGATTTATCTCTCTTATTCTTAATGCTCGATCTGCTTGGTTCCATATATCATGTGCTATCTATGCATTTAATTAATTAATTTCTGAATCCAAACTGATGAAATCATCCACTTCAAGGGCAGAAGGTGATAAGGTAATTAGCACCGGTGCATGTAGCTGTGCTTGTGGGATCATCATATGCGTAGCTGTAGGCTTGAGGACACTGACCCTTGAAGATTTGAGAGTATTTCGTGGGTTTGCAAGTCTGAGAAGTATTAAAGGCTCCAGTGCAACAATACTCAGGGTTGCCAAATTGAGTGCAGGCACTTTTGCAAGCAATTGTAGTCCCATCAGACCCCTTTGCACTCAACTCGGAAGGGCAAACTGAGTTCACATTAGCTGAACATCCCACTGTTTTGCAATCACCAGTTCCACCTTGTGGGGTCACTGAGAGTGGCAAGTTAAATCCATCAACAAGACTGACATCATAGAATTCCTGGTCTGCACTATTACTCCCTATAGTGAATTCCGCCAAGGTGGCCGGTGGAATTGCTCCTGCCCCATTGCATGCAACTTGGCCTGAGCCACAGTCTGCGGTTTCACATTTAGTACTTCCAGTTGAAGATGAGCAATATGTTCGACCCCAGAACCTGCCGGACCATCCAGCTGCGGCATCTATGGAATTTGTAGCTCCAGAGGCCAACTCGAAACCAGTTGAAGAAAGTTGGGGCTTGTTATCTCCTGTTAATGTGCCTGGCCACACTGTGTAACCACAGTTGTTTTTGAACATGAAGGTAAGTGACAAGCCGCCTGCATTAATCCCATATCGAACAGATTATTCATTCAGCCACTTTGCAGACCAGGTAACTATTAGGTTCAACCAAGCCGCAGTTAAAAGAGAACAAGAAAAAATAAATAAAAAATGTATCAAACAAACATAATAAACCGTACGTAAGAAGAAACCTGAGACAAGGGCGAAGAGGAGGACAATAAGAAGGGACATATATACTCTGGAATCCATTGCTGATTTTGTTTGAAGGGCTACTGTTTTGTGTTTCTCACATCGATGTGGGTATAAATAGAGGGAGGAAATGAATTTGGATCCTATATATCTAGCCAGCTAAACCATCCAACCTCATTTCACACCATCCATGGGTCTACGTGAGACGGTGAGAGTACCACACCCCATGGATGGTGTGCGATGATCCCAAATCCTATCAGTTGTACCATCAACCCATCTCACACCATTTATGGAGTATGGGGATCACATATTTGGAGAGGATCAAATTCACGTGAAATAGAGTAGAGGGTTCAGCAGATTGAATAGGATCCTGGCTGGAATAAAGTTTTCTTTTTGGAACAAAGATAGGTTAGGTAACCATGAAAAGAAAAGAGAAGAGTAAAAAAAAAAAAAAAAATTTCAGGAAAAAAATAGACACAAAAATAAAATGTATATATTATGATTTTTATCTTATTATTTGAGAAAATTCTTTGAAGAAGTAATAATGAGCAAAGTCTTTGATAAGTTATCAAGCTCCCCTCAATAATTAAACCGTCAATCAGAACCTGATTGGTGAAATGTTATTTCCAGAAATCTGAATTGCTCAAATTAAATGTATATACTCAATTGAAAGAGCTTGTTCATGCCACCACACATAGATGGGTTTGCATAATTTCAAATTCCACTCACACCCCCTCCAGTCGGTCTCTATTACGAAATATTCCTTAAATGCTGACATTAGCTCGTATATTTTTTCTAAATACCAAAATATCATTCTAAAAGGGGTAGTACCTAATATAGCCACTCTTAACCCTCTAACCCAAATCAAATCTGAACTCCTTCCCCAAATCAATACTGGGCTCTTTCATCCCCAAATCGTTTTCTCTCCGAGGAATATTCTCATGTGGAGAGTTGAACAATCCGGGCTCGAAACTGAGAGTGTCATTTGATTATTATTATTCCCATAAGCTGGTTGTGATAGAAGTTTACAGATGATGGTTGATTTTTTGGAACAATACATTGTTATGGAGGAACAAAAAGTTATTCGGCGTAATTCTCCAGGGGGTGGGCTGTAAATTTCCCTTTATCTTTTTATATGCACACGTGTGTGAGACAAGCCAAGCTGGTTTAGGTCATGTCGCGAGGTGGTGAGGTGAGGTAATGGTGTATATGTACAATACTTTTCACTCCAGAGTAGAATCACATTCTGTTTTTTTTCTTTTGCCAATGCTGGATAGGAATTTTCCGACTTCAGATTAGTTCTCCCATTGCCAGATTTCGATTATTGACCGTCGGCCATCATGTGTTCGGTGTTAGGGCTTGTCAAAACCTTACCAAAACCTTTTAAATTTTGTTGGACATTGATTGGTTTTCTCCGGCATCGGAGGTGCACTTTTTAACTCAGGCCTGCACGTCAGCGGCACCAACGAGTCTTCCTTAAGTGCCGTCCAGTATTCATTGGATGCCACTAATGACTTAGTTTTTAGTTTTTAGTGTCTTCTTTTAGATCACTAGAATTATATTATATTCTAGTTGTATAATAATGAGATTAAATTAAATTAATTAGTACCATGCAATCAGGCTATGGAATTACAGATATAATTATATCATATGAATAATTGTTTTTTATCCGCGAGAGACCTTGCACCCATACTTAGGGACGTGCACCTCGAGAAAGGACACAGTTGTCATTACACACCTCCTGTGGTCTGGGGCGCAGGTGCCTCTCATGAACAAGAAACTTCGTCACATATTATATATAGAGTCCTCATGAATTCAGAATAGTTTTTGTTTATAAATCAAAGTAGAAGATTAATTAATCCAATATAATTAAACTCACCTGGGAACACTAAAACAAAAGGATTAATAGGAGGAAGTCTAATCCTTTAAGTTGAACTTAATAATTGTTTTGCATGTGTAGTCACCATATAAAAGAAAAGATGGGGGCAGAGAGGGTGTGTGTGGTTGAAGATTCCAAAACAGGAGAGAAAGAAATGAAGACTAGAGATTGAAAGCTTTGGGTGGGCATGTGAAAACAATTATCATATTCATGCTTTTTATCTAAACAATCTCTATCATCACAGCAGGTAGTGAACTAATGCCTCACCTTTGCTCATTTTTTGTGGTAAAATTATAAAAACACAACCCTATCAGTCGTACTCATAACCCATAACTCACGTAATAAAGGAAAGTTTCCAAAGGTCTGCACGTGCAACAGTAAGAACTTTTCTACTACTCCAGCTTGTATCAGAGAAATAGAATTTCAAAAGGTGTTTTAAAAAATAGCCCAAATGAATATTTATGAATCCAAATGGGAACTGAATTATTCTTTTCTTTTGGACACGAAGCAATGATTGTTTTTCCCTCATTAATTCACAAGAAATTTAACAGATGATGGGTTTCGGTGGAGCAGTAAAGTTGCTCAAATTGTGATCTAATGGCAGATGACTTAGTATTCTTTGGGGCCACTTTTGATGGATACTTCTAAGGGGCATTTCTCCAAAATCATCTGATAAAGGCTGATCCGTATCAATATTGCTATAAACCAAGACTGATGCTGAGTACCGATTTCAATACCAACATCTTAAACCATGGATTAGAGACCGGAGAAGGAGTAAAATCAAAGGTAAAAATGTTAATAATATGTAGGTGGGTGATATCCACATATATATATATATATACACATATATATATATATTTTTTTTATTCTTTCGAATAATATAGTTAAATAAAAAAATTAAATGCTAATTTGATAAAATGAAACTCATTTTTGACAATTTACCCTGAGGTGGTTTGGCTGTTTGAGGGATTGTTTTTGAGTTTTCAATAATTGGCTTAGCCTATAAAAATGGGCAATCCCTATGTGAATACCTCCATAAGGCATGACCATGGGTAGTGCTTATGGTAGTCTGTTTATCTTTCTTTCTTTCTATTTTTTATTTTTGCTTATTTTTTTTTTAATTTTGATTTTTTTTTTTTTGAGTGAAGAAATATACAAGCCCTAAAAAAACAAATCCAACACACGAGAGATCCTAACCGACATTACAGGTGTCAAGCAGTCGGACCAGGCTGGTCACGATTGGGCATGGTACGGTTGATAATCAACCCATATATTGATATGTTCCAAAAACATTTATAGGCTTTGGGAGATGATTTAGAAGCACTACAAAGATTTATAGCTTTCCAAATGAAGTAGCAAATAGTATACAACATCGACAAGAAAATAAACATCCCTCAAGGCAGATGATTGAGATCTTGCAAAAGTTTCTAAGAAGTGAAGCAAGAAGTCAGCATGGATGTATTCAGGCTTGAATCCCAAGAATGTTGCAGCCCAAATTCTTTTGGAGAAATCAGAAAAAAGAAAGAAATGTCAATTTTTTTAATTTTAAATACAAGAGTCGATTTTGGGAATCTGGCTTACCTAGTTTATAATTATAAAGAAAAGGAAAAATAAGGCCCCTATGCCTAGACACAAAGGTGCATAAAATCATCACTCTGTCCTCTTTGAAATAAAAAATCTCATTCATATCAATGCCCTTACACCTACTCTCATTGATCTCCCTCTCCTCCCCCCCCCCAAATTGAGGTAGGGCTTTCGTGTCATTTGAATTAAAAGAAAGAAAAATAATTACAAAAAAAGGAGAAAAAAAAAAAAAAACCAGAAATTCGATTCCACCTAAGGCATTGCCATTAGCAGAGAGAGCTCACTGGCAACAAGACACGGACACAACACCTAGAAAAAAGAAATCTAGGCATCCAATAATAGTAACAATAATAATAACATTAGTTTGATATATTCCATTCTCTTCTTGATTGTTAGATACCTTCCTCAAAAAATAATGTGTTCTCTTCTCAATATTTTTGGTGGATTATTTTCTGAAAAAAAGTGAAAAGGTGGAATAAAGGTGATTCAAAGAGGAACTACAGATGGGACTTTTCCTCATATTAGTGTTGTATAGGATTCCTAAATAGAAGCACAAAATGGTCTAAGATTTCAGTGAGATTCTAATCTGACTCTAAAAATGGTCTAGATATCTAAGTTTCTAACACACACAAAATCATTCCTCTCACATGAGCAGCCCCTTATTGAATTCAAAATAAACAAAATTCCAAGTTTCTAACCATAAGTCCAATGGTCGCCTCACCATAACAATCTGGCGCATTATAGCCCTGAACTGTTCCACTTCATTCCACTCTTCAAAATCTAGCCATCCGTATCTTGATGATCTTCAGCATTCAAAGTCCATTCTATAATTGCCTCCTTTGAATTTTGTATTTATTTGAAGATAATGACTGAACTACATAATCAGAGCTTTCGCATATTTGAAGCAATTGACTTATATGTACTCCAAAACATGACTCATCTGAGGTAGTCTAAACTCCATTGGGCGGTGACGTGAAAGATGGGTGGATCTGTTGAAGATATTCCTCCACCACCAATAACGTACAGACACGAATTGGTGCTCCAAACCTCGTAAAGTGAAAAAAAAAAAAAAAAAAAAAAAAAAAAAAGCCTTACGGTTTTGGAAACTCGTCAGAGTTAAAAGTGCAAAATTACCACCTCATCCACATAAAATCATAAAACTCCATCAAATCGTGAAACTCCATCGTTATTGATGCCCCAATGTGTACTTTCATTGGCCCAGGCTGATGCAAGACTTACACAACAATATAGCAATATCTTGTCCATATTATTTTCATAATGATCAGTTACCAAAGGATGTGTTCGTTTTTGACAGAGTTGGATAGAGATGACATGATCTATATTATCCATGTACCAAATTTTAGAGTTAAATTCAATTAAATACTTTCATAAATTGGCATACATTCATTTTATTTCCATGCAAATGGACCTGTATTCTAGCCATTACTTTGCATTCGTCCAACTCTTCGTAAGAACAAATGATTGAAATTGAAAAATTAATACAAATATGCAATTCAGATCTGTCTTGTGAAATTGTCCCTTCATTTTTTATTTAATTATTTTTTTGTTTTTGTTTTTTTTTTTTTTTTTTGACTAAAAATCAACTAAGAGTTTATTAGAGAATATGAGAAATACCTATACAGATTTAACGTTGCCCAAACGACAAACAAAGACTAAGATATAGTCTTAAGTTTCACCTTCGACATTGTCATCAACAAACCAAAATGCTTCAAGGAGCCACCTTCAACATTGCCATCAACAACCTTAGGAAAAAATTAAGAAACTAAGCTAATACTCAAATCAGTAGTGAGGTCTGCCATCCGTTGCCCATAAAATCTCGTTAGCTGCAATGATGGAATACTCTGACCAATAATTTGAAATGCGAGAAGTGGCTCCCTTCTTGGCAAGAATATGTAAAATTGCATTCTCTTCTTTATTTTTCTGCTTAAGTGGATCCCCTTCTCTGTAGGAGTGTGAAATCCATCCTGTGTTTAAGACAACGGTGATCCGTTCATTGAGTGACTTTTGGGTGGGGGAGGTCCGTCCCTTTGAATTTATTGCGTGGCGAAGAAAAACTTTGCCCTTTTCTCTATACCAAGTTAAAATCCTGAACAAGATTTTTCTTTGCTTGGCAATTCACAAGAAAAAGCATCAATGTGTCACTTAATTACCGCAATATCCTTAATGTGTTTGGTCTCCTGCCTCTATGCACTCGTGTAACATGTAAGATGTATGTAGCATGTTGCGGTTTTCTTCTTCTCTCATTAATTTTAGAGAAGGATAAGATTTTCAAACTCTAGATACATGGTACGTGTTTCTTTGAACCTTCGTATTATCCTAATGAGGTTAACAGATAAAAGAAGAAAAGTCATAGACGATCCTATCCTAAGAAGAAAATTGAAGTTGGTCAGCCTCCCTTGATTGCCGGACATATGAATATCTGCAAAACCTGTGGCTGATAAGGCTTCTTGGTTGGCAAAAAGGTTACGCATCTTGGCCTATAAATACCCACCTTGAGCTGGGGAAGGGTAATAGCCAACAGGTTCCCATTTCGATACAGGCAGCAATGGAGTCTAGAGTACACACCCCACTTCTCTTCGCCCTCCTCTTGGCCCTTGTCTCAGGTTTGTTCATGTGGTTTTCTATCTTTATTTTATTTATTTTCTCCTAGGTTTCTCCATTATCCTTGTTGAAGGTTGAAGCTAGATAAGAATGTTTTTAACATTTATTCCTTTGCAGGAGGCTTGTCAGTTACCTTCACGTTCAAAAACAACTGTGGGTATACAGTCTGGCCAGGGACATTAGCGGGATCTAACAGTGCTCAACTTTCTTCAACTGGTTTCGAATTGGCCTCTGGAGCTTCAAATTCCATAGATGTCTCAGCTGGATGGTCCGGCAGGTTCTGGGGTCGAACGTATTGCTCATCTTCAACTGGAACTTTTAAATGTCAAACTGCAGACTGTGGCTCCGGCCAAGTTGCATGCAATGGGGCAGGAGCGACTCCACCGGCCACCTTGGCAGAATTCACCATAGGGAGTAGTAGTTCAGACCAGGAATACTATGATATCAGCCTTGTTGATGGATTTAACTTGCCACTCTCGGTGACTCCACAAGGTGGAACTGGTAGTTGCCAATCAGTGGGATGTTCAGCTAATATCAACTCGGTTTGCCCGTCGGAGTTGAGTGTGAAGGGGTCTGATGGGAGTACGATTGCTTGCAAAAGTGCCTGCGATGCATTTGGCAGTGCTCAGTATTGTTGCACTGGCTCCTATAATACGCCTCAGACTTGCCCAGCCACCAACTACTCCAAAATCTTCAAGGACCAGTGTCCCCAAGCCTACAGTTATGCATATGATGATCAGACAAGCACATTTACATGCACTGGTGCTAATTACCTCATCACCTTCTGCCCTTGAAATGGATGATTTCATCACTCGGATCCAGAAAATAAATACATAGATATAGAACCAAGAAGAGCATAAGAATAAGAGAGAGAAATCTATAATGTATTGATTGTACTTGGGTTATGTACTTTGTAACTAGGTACAATTCTCTCCATTAGATTGTAAGCTTACATTTTCATAAATAAAATTGTGGAGGGTTTATAAATACATGAGGAAATTGCATGTCTTGTTTATTATCACTTTCTCAATGGATTCCTTTTTTTTTTTTTTTGGGGGGGGGTGGGGAAGGTGGGGTCGGGAGGGGGTGAGGGAGCGGGTTTGTTTATCAGTAGGAAGGTCTTAGTGGGTTTGCGTAGAAGGAAGTAGAGGGGATAAAAGTGTTAAAATGTAAACGTGGGCGAGTGAGGTACACTATATCAGGTAGTTTTATATTATTTTATTTAATTTTGGGTAGTTTTGTATAATCTTATTTAATTTTGGGTAGTTTTTCCTAGAATTTATTTGGGGATTGACCATTGTGGTCCGCAAGTTGAATAGGCTAAGGTATTTGCTATTGAATAGGCACATGCTTTGAAATTATTTGAAAATGATGACCATTATAATCCACATGTTGAAGTGGGCAAGAGACAGGCTATTGAAGAGACTCTTAACTGACATTTCCTTTATTTTATTTTTTTTCTTGTTAATAGACTCTTGACTTATATGTAATGTAACAAATGAACAAAATGAAATATTCTTTCAGAGGCTTTTCCTTCACCCATCTGTTCTCTAGACCGAATGGTTTGGATGATGTTCAAAGGGTACTAAGAAACAGTTAATGGGTATTATCAACTTGGTATTATAAAGAGATAGAACTTTACAACCGTATATGAGTGTATTTTACTTTTCCCATGATGTAAGAAATTTTATTTTTCTAGTACAAATAGTGAGAAGACAAATATAAACAAACATGTATTCAATACGCATGGTCCCATCATATGGAGGTGATCACATAGAGATTACAGATTGTTCACCATCTTTGTTGTTTGCGCTTGTTATATGATCTGTTTTTAAAACTAGGAGAATTCAAAGACTTACGCTCATGATGTGGTTACCCACAACCCATATATGGTTCAAGATAGGGTTAAGGTGTACAACTTAATGGAGAGGATCCAAGTTCCGATAACATTGCCATTAGACCTTCGGCTTATTGGGATTTTTTTTATTTTTTTTATTTTTTTTTAATTCATATGATGTGCCATTCGTCCAATTAAAATATTAATTTATAATAATTCGGGTTTATTTTATTTTTCAAATTTTGAATTCATATAATGTGACATTTCATCCAATTAAAATATTAATTTATGATAATTCGCGTTTTTTATAGAAGTAATACTAGAATTTCTCACTTGTAGTCGTGAAGCAGGATTTGAGGGAACGATGAAGTATGATGGAAATTAGAAATTTTCATTGTGCATCTAATACAAACACCGTGTAATATAAGATTATAGTTTATGTATAAGGATATAATTACTCCTCGTGATAAAGTTTGGTAAGTGAAGGTTAAGGTGTAGGTGTTATATATTTATTTTGGAACTTTTATCTAAAGGGGTTTATTTATTCGCCCATTGTTGTAATTTGAATAGTTGCTTATCAAATTCTTAGGTTTTTTGTTCAAGTCCCTTTTTATATTTTTTTTGTATGTCTAGTAAATAGTGGGCTCCACATGTTAGTATCGTAATTAATAAGGGGTAAATAGACATTGCACACTAGAGGGGTACCAACGTTGAAATGTGCATTTAAATGTATTGGTTTAGTAAGAGGTGCTAGAGGTAAAACGGGAATTGCACATCTGGCTGGTTGCAATGTAATATATTATGGCATATTATATTTCATTTATTGGGCATACGGGTAAATACAAAACAAGGCTGGGTACCCAAATTAAGATTAGTAAATGAACATGCATTTGCCAGCATTATGGGAGTTAATGAAGGGCAACAAAGGAATTTCATATTTTTAGTTCTAACACCAATAAGGGGCGGAAGAGGAGCCAACGATCGTTTTCTCTTCCATTTTCTCTGTTTTTGTTCTTGGAGTTGAAATTGATAGAAAGAAGAATCCAAAAAGAAGAAAGGAAGAAGGGAATCAAATATTTGATAATTGCCCACAATCCATTGAACGAGCCTTTTTTTTTTTTTTTTTAAGTAAAGATTGAACAAGCATTTTCATGGCACCACATATATAGATAGGATTTCCACTTTGACCCGTCTTAGTGTTGGACTCATTATGTTTAAGGATTCAGAATTCTCATTACAAAAAGGTATTGAAATATTAAAGGAAAACTAAAAGATTACTTTGAATTGGTTTTTAATGTATCAATTACTCATCCATTTTTTTTTTTTTTAAATCCAATTATTCAAAATAGAGATAATTATTACAAAATTTCCTAAATGAATGCATGTCTTCACAACCGACCTACGTTTTATGGTGTATCAACTATTTTTTCCGCTAAATGATAACGAAATATATCAAAAAGTAAAATAAAAATAAAATCAACATCTGGGCATATTTAGACTATTACAAACTATAGAAGGAAGAATTATCCCACCTCTGGCATTGCAATTAGCAGGAGAAGCACAACCAAATGTTGTATTAAATGAATTTCAAAAGTTCTACTAAAAAAAAAAAAATTCAAAAGAAAAAATAAGTTTTCAAATATCCCTTATGTATTTCCTAGTCCGAAGAAGAAGAATGTTTTGATATAGTCACATTCTTCTTTTTCAAATTTTCAACAATGGAAAGAAAATCTTTTGGCTTCGAATTCAGTTCTTCAAGTGCCTAGCGCCAAATTTTGAGTATTCATACATTGGCCAAAATGTGTTTTTTGTCAGGGTATGTCGGGAATGTTACCAACACATTTTACACTAGTAGAATTCCTTGGAGAGAAGGCTCTCTCTCCTCTTTTTCCAAATGTTTTTTTTTTTTTTTTTTTTTTTTTTCTAGATGCATGCGCAAGAGCCAAGCTAAGCTTGGCTGTGTCATGCCATGGCATGGCGAGGTCAGGCCTTGATGTATGCCAAGATTAGATGTGCACTATCTTGCGCAGGCCAACATGTCATCAACAGCGATAAGAGGCTTCATTGAGTGCCATCCAGTGTCCCATTGTATGCTAGTAATGGCTAGTTTTTGGTATCTTCTTTAAGAAAGACACACCCTTCGGGCAACCTTAAATAGGTTCTTTCAAGGGTTGTTTCTCCAAAGCTTTCGATAAAAATTGATTCGTATCACTATCAGTATAATTTAAGAGTGATAACGGATACAAATCCTAATACTGATATCGAAAACTTTGGATTGGAAAGCGAAGATAGAGGGAAATCAAAGGTAAAAATGACAATAAAATGCAGGTGAGTGAAGTCTATTTTCATTTTGAGTAATATATGTATGGGACAGGATTTCTTAAAAAACATTATGATCTCTGTACCAATGTGGGGACCAATTGAAACACCCGTGGAAGCATCAACAACAACAAATTTTCATTTTTCATTGGGGTGAGACAGTCGTTACTCTCGCTGCATCATTTTTCAAGCCATCTAATCAACTCTATATTCCTTAGCTTTTCTAGTGAATTTTTCAAGTTTCTCTGGTTGGTGATGAGCAGGCGCAGAGGTTGTCTTCTGGCTTTTCGTCTCTCCCGTAGTTGTAGGAAAGATGGAATAGCTATTATTATCTTCGAAAGGCTAGAACCCCTCTCTTTTCATTATCTCCTCTTTTCATTTTTTGACAGATTTTCATTACCTCCTTACCATTAAGAGAGTTACACATATTGACAGGTAGCGAACACCACGTTACAATAGTTGCCATATGCTGATGTGGCATTTGGACCACATCAATACCACATCAATCAACGTTCTAACATGTAAAGTCAATGTTTTGTGTTACCTTTTGATGTATTTTTTTTGTCAGAAATTCATTTGTATTGAAAAAAGGAAAAAATATAAATAGTTTACAAAAGGGCTAAGTAACACCAGAACACAAAAATGTTTTGTGTCACTTTTGGATGTATAATTATATGTTGAACATCAATTTTTTTTAATATTCAAAAGGAAAATTATCTTGTACCATCCATATCTTATAACACCCTGCTTTACTAATAATATTGACCGCACATCTATGGCATAGTATCGTTAGCTTAGAACTGAAAAATACACTTTTGACAGTATTTTGTCCCTTTATATAACAACCCATTCTCATCCATTGAAAAACCATAAACTTAAGTGGGACCCACCACTTCTTCCTCCTCCCCTTCTTCTTCTTCAAACATGACAGCACATGCACGCACCTCCACCCTTTCCTTCTTCCCCTGTCCCTCCCCTACAACCCATCACATTTGCAATATTTCTGCAAAATCCATCGCTTCCATCCAAGAACAATAACAGTTGAATGATTTAGTGTAGATATAAATATTGAAAAACCTAAACCTAACTAAATTGAGTGAGTTTATGAAGCTTATCACTATAAAATATTTGGGTTTGTTATGTTTGCCTCAAATTCTTGACACGTTTTGAAGAGTGACCCGCTCCGATATATTTTGGTGGTGACCCGAATGGGGATTTTTATTTTATTTTTTCCCTGAGATCTGTGTGTATCAACTCACGACTTGAAGGAGTATATAATATACTATTTTCTTATCGAGCAAGTATTGTAATTTATGGGTTTTTTTCGAGCTAGGATTTTTGGGTTTTCTTGCTGCAATTTGGGTGTATTTGAGCAAGTTCCATTGTAACCTCTCTTCTACAGTAGTGAAACATCTTCTTCTTCGCCCGAGGACGTAGCACACCACATCGGTGTGTGAACCTTGTTAAATCTGTGTTGTGTGCATATATTATGTCTCTGTATTTGTTAGTTTTTATTCTAACAGGTGTTCAGGATAAGTCTGGTGGTGGCTATGAACCTGTTGATGATGGTCCATGCCATGTTGTTGCTCTAAACTCATCAATCTGGCACGTCTATGGTAAGCATTAAGAGCTGCCAACATCCCCAGATTCATTTCTGAGATGCCTAGACCCAGATACTGAGGGGCAACCATGGACCCAAGTGGAACCGAACCAAGCCCACCAGAAAATCTATTCTGGGCATGAAATGTAGAGGAGATTGAAGCGTGTTCCCAGTAACTGTAGGGATCGAAAAGTTGCTCTATATTGTCCTCCTACAGCGGGAACTGGCCATAGAGATTCTGAAGGGCCAGCAACAACAGTAGTGCTCCCAGATGTGGCGGTGCCACCCATGACGGAAAAATGTTCGACAGTCGGATCAGCCCAAGTGCCACAACCGCACCCCAACCTCCTTGTTCCTACTGTTGTTGAGGCTTACTTGCAGAGGGTGACGTTTCATTCTCCTACTGCGACTCAGCTTCATCCTTAAACAGATCCTCTCTGAAGCGTTTTCTTAACTAGTTAGAAAAATCTCCCCCAGAACCACTGGCACCATACCACCATCACCAGTCAGAGCTTCTTTACACTCATGATCCCTTCACGAATGATTTTGGGCAATGGCCGGAGTGGCAACCTCACATGAGGATCATGAGAAAGCAAAGATCCCACCTTCCTTAACTGATTCAACGGAGAAGGAATGGTTAGCAACAAAGGCGTAGAAATCCTAATTGCTTTCATCTTGATTTGGAGGTTTTTGCTAAGAAGGGTAGAACGGTAAGTTTATTTTTCCTAAGGGTAGTTTGGATATTCAGTACATATTAATCCCCTGATGTTATCACTTAATGGATTTCAGCTGATGGAATAGACTTGTGTGTAAATTTGTTTTGAAAATGGGAGATCTACTCGATATTATCAGCAAATTAGGGTGTTATAAGACATAAGTTTTAATTTTAGGGATGATACAAGATAATATAAAAAATTCGACACTTGAATCATGGCGGTACATCTGTTCAATACATAGACCACTCCCTTTCATGTAGGATAATGGACTATCATTTTCATAACAATCCCTTATGTGACTATTTCAACTTTAGAGAATAAACTTATAGGCAATTCAAGGGCCCAATTCTCATTTTTCTCAATCCTTATTGGGAGTATGTGATTTGAAAAGTTTAATTCACACAAACATAATTTTTTTTTCGCTAAAAATTCATGTTTATTAAAAAATGAAAAAGAAGAAAAAAGATCAAATATAGTACATCAAATGAGGGAAGGAAAAGGACCCAACCCTCACAAAAGGAAGAGATGGAGAAGCATTAATTCCACCTTCGGCATTGCCATCAGTAGAATTAAGCAACTACACAACTCCACCAAAAACAAAAATTCTGGAAAAAATCCAAGGTAAATCTAGACCTACGACGACCTGATGCATCCATATCTAATTCCATCTAGACCAGAGTTGGCCAAGTTGAGATCGGCGTTGACACTTCAAAACGAGTGGCTGATTTTGACAAAAAATCAACCATTGAATTTGCTTCCCTATAGCAATGGGTTAATTTCCATTCCACATCCTCCAAATAAGAAGCACAATTAATCCATCTTTGCCGAGCTATCCACGGACTTTGCCTCTTCTGAAAAATAGTCACAACTGCAATTGAATCGCATTCTATCCATAGTCGTTTCACGTTGTGCTACTTAGCTAATTCAATCCCTATCATAAGCACCAGAAATTCTGCCTCGAAGTTTGTTCGAGTTCCTAGAAATTTTCTGAAATTTGTCACTACCTCTGCCTTTTCATTGCGAAGGATTCCCCCTGCTCCAGACTTCCCTGGATTACCAATAGAGCAATTGTCCGAATTGAGTTTTATCCAACCTATATTATGAGGGCACCAGAAAATATCGAAGATTTCTGAGGCCTTCTCCACACCCCTAAAATACCCAAGCTTCTTGTAGTGACAAGATCCAAAATTGAAATGGCCGCCTCTGAGTGAACCAGTGTTTGGCAGCTTATTTCGCTCTTCACTTGGCCAAAACAATGTTCTATCGATTTAGAGGTTCCTTCAAATTTCTTCCATTCCTCTCCAACCAAGTGAAATAAGGGATCAGAACAAATCCCTTCAGCCACACCCCTTTAAAGGCAGCCTTCTTGGCCTGATCCTTCCACCAAGCTATCAATCTTTCAACCCCTTCAAATCCAGGCCACCTAAACCCAAAACAACTACAAAATTTCTTCCCACATGAAATTTGCAAAGGAGCATTCATACAAGGTATGATTTTTTTACTCTTCCGCAATGCCACAGAGAGTGCACTACGATGGCAATGGAACCCCTCTTTTTTCACATAATCATTAGTAGCTAGCTTGTTTTTCAACATTCTCCATTCAAAGACCGATTGGCGAGGTTGGAGGTGAGAAATCCAAATCAATGAATACCAACCCACCTTTGGTGATTCCCGTCTTACTTTCTCCCAAGCCTATTTTATTGTAAAAACACTAGAGGAATTTAATTCCCAATGACATATATCATCTAGATCTGAAGTTATGATATCCTTGGCCTGATCAAAGATATTTTGAAAAAATTCAGAACTCACTTGGGGAAAATTCCACTCACCTTGGCAAATGAAATCGGATATCTTTGCTTGCATTGAATCAAAGAGACCTATCTGCAGACCATACAACTCCTCAATAGGTTTCTTTCCCAGCCAACTATCTCTCCAAAAATTTATCCTCTGACCATTCCCTACAGTCCATTGCTCATGAGACTCTACCCACCTCCACACCTTTTTAAGGCTAGGCCATATCAAAGAAGAGAGGTAGGTAGTTTTCAGCAAACCATCAGCCTTCAAAAAGCGAGCACGAAGGAAAACGCTCATAAGAGAATTTCCATGTTTAATTTGCCATGCTAGTTTGCACATGCATGCAAAATTAACATCTCGCAACCTTCTAATACCAAGACTGCCCTCCATTGTAGGTTTACATACCTCATCCCACTTCACCACTATCTTCTTCCCTGTCTCCATATCGCCAGACCATATGAAGTTTCGCATCCACTTTTCTACTAATTTTATAGAACTTCCTGGTCACCAATAAATCCCAAAATTATGAATAGGGATGCTTGAAATCACTGATTACTCCACCCTACCAGCTATCAAGACAAGCCTTCCCTTCCATCTCGACAACCTCTTCTCAGGTCCAAGAGGTATATCTACTCCTTCTCATCTTCTTTTCGCTGATGATATTTTCATTTTTATGAATGCATCTGCTTCCTATGTAAGAAACTTGCATAGCTTCCTTTCCAAGTATCAGGAGTTCTTAGGTCAAAAAATCAACTTGGATAAAAGTAAGATTTTCTTTGGTAAGGTGGCTCCTCATAGGAAGCAGTTCATCAGCGATTGGTTGGGCATTCATGCAGCCTCTCTTCCGACAAAGTACCTAGGAGTGGAAATTTTTAAAGGTTAGGTCACTAAAGCCCACATGCTTGCTTTGGTTGATAAAATCAAGGATAGACTAGCAGGGTGGAAAGGTAAGCTCTTATCAATGGCAGGTTGTGTGGAGTTGGTGAAATCTGTGATTTCAAGTATCCTAGTTCATAGCTTCGTTGTGTATTGGTGGCCTGAATCAGTAGTGAAAATGGTGGAGAGATGGATTCACAACTTTATTTGGGCAGGTGACATGGAGGTCCAACAGAAAATTGTAGTTAAAGGGGAGGATGTGTGCAAGCCTAAGAAGGAGGGTGGATTGGAAATTTGCAGATTCAGAGATGTTAATGTTGCTTGTCTTTGCAAGCTGGCATGGCAGATCAAGAACGAGGACATGGTTATGAAAACATTTTTAGAGGCCAGTTCCTGAACAAGGATGGTTTTTTGAAGGGTGGTTATAAAAAGTCTTCCATTTGGCCGGCCTTGAAAAAATTTTGGAATGTTTACCCTGATAATATTCAATGGACGGTGGGAAATGGGAAGAAAATCAATTTCTCAGTTGATAAATGGTTGGGAACCTCCTCGCTGATGTTCTCATTGGGGATGGATGAATCCTCCTTCCTTGGTTTTTCCTCAAAGGTCACTGATTTTATAGATAATGGTAGATGGAACTTTTTGAGGGTTGTCTTTACCTTTTTGTTGGATTTTTTTACTTTGGCAAAGAAATCAATGGCGATTTCTAATGAAGAGGATCTTTGCCACTGGTGACCATCCTCATTGGGAATTTTTTCGATCAAGTCGGCTTGGGAGGTGATTCGTCGTCCTTCTCCTTCGATTGGGTGGCACTCGATTGTTTGGAGAATGAAGCTTCAACCTCTCCAGGAAACATTTGAATGGAGATTGATGGAAGGAAAAATTCCTACTGATGATTTGGTTAAAAAGAAAGGTATTTCCCTTGCTTCCAAGTTTTATTTATGTGGTGCTGCTGAAGATTCTCTTCATCATATTTTTTACTAATGTAGTTTTTCTAAAATTGTTTGGAGAAAATTCTGCGACTGCTTTGGGAGAGTTTGGCCTATTTTTAATGATGTGGATTCTTTATTATCTTGGTGGAAGTTGAATTCTAAATCAATTTCCTTCAAGTGGGTGTGGCTGTCAGGATTTATTTTAATTCCTTTCTTTATTTGGCGGGAGAGGAATTCCAGATTTCATAATGGGATCCAGCGATCTGTGGAGCAATTTTTTGGGCTGCTAAGAAATGATATAAGTCTTCAGTCTTATTGCATCTCTGGGTCAGCCCTTACAGTGTCAAATCTTTTGTGTGCTAGGAGGATTGGGTTTCAGATCTCCAATCGTCGTCCTCGGGATTTTTTTGAAGTTTTCTGGTGTGCTCCTATGGAGGATTGGATTAAATTGAACACTAATGGCTATTCACTGGGCAATCCAGGCAGGGCGGGAACAAGTGGTGTTTTCCGTGACTGCAACTTTGAGGTTATAGGTAATTTCAGAGTGATGATAGGTGTAAAAACCAACTTTGAGGCTGAATTATTGGTTGTGATGGAGGGTTTAGAGTTGGCAAAAACCATGGGTGTGCAGTGCCTTTGGGTGGAGTGTGATTCGGTTGTAGTGGTATTATTGCTCTCAGAGCGGGTGGTGCCATGGATGTGTCACCAGCGATGGTGTGGATTAATTCCTTTCCTAGATTCAAGAGAATGGAAAATAACTCATTGTTTTAGGGAGGCGAACTCAATTGCGGACTTCCTTGCTAAGTCTGCAGCAACAAATAATACCTTTGATCCTATCATTTCTTGGCCAGCGCTGGTGAAAATGGATTTGGAAATGGAAGCTCAAAAACGTCCTTGTTACCGTATGGTCTGGTCGCTCTCGCAATTTAGTCTAGCTCTGGAGAGTTTTTTTTTTCTTTTTTTTTTAGGCCTTTTTCCCCGTTGATGGCAATGTCGAAGGTGGGGAAATTGGCCTACTTTTCTCTCTCGTTTTTGAGGCACTCTTCTGTACATGTATCTTTTTCTTGATTTTCTTCTTTTGCCCTGTATATCTCTTTTCTCTTTATAATACAAATGGTATTCTAGCTAAAAAACCTCTTCTTGATTTTATGCATCAGTGGTAACATGTGGTCCCGTTTCACTCTCCCCTTGAAGAGCTCCACGTCTAAATATTTTGTAGGCAACCGCATAGATTGAATTCCCAAAAAATTACTTATAAATTGTTTCCTGTGAGGAGCAACTTTTCCAAAGAACAAACTACTTTTTTCTAGATTACATATTTGGCCGGAAAAATTTTGATCTTTAACAAGAAAGGCCTTAAGATTCTTCACATACTGAGTAGATGCATTTATGAAAATGAAAATATCGTCAGCGAACAATAAATGGGAGGGAGTTAACACACCTCGAGGCCCAAGAAGAGATTTTATCAACCCATCCTTCACTAGGCTTCTAAGATCTCTGCAGATAACCTCTTCAGCTAGAATAAATAAAAAGGGAGATAGAGGATCTTTCTTCCGGAGACCTCTACCAACCTCAAAGAACCCCACCGGGCCACCATCCACCAAGATCAAGATTCTGGAAGAGATTAAAAAGGTTGTGAATCCAAGAAATCCACATAGAGGAGAACCCAAATTTATTCAGAATTGCAAAAAAGAATTCCCAAGCTAGAGAATCATACGCCGTTTGAACATCGAGCTTCAACCCCATTCCCCCAACCCTAACTAAAGAGTGCATCAAATTTGATAGTTCAGAAGCGAGGCTGATATTTGCCGAAATTATCTTACCCTGCTGGAAAGCACCTTGCTCTTCCGAGACCAATTTAGGCAATACAACAAGTAATCTTGAAGATAATATTTTTTTTATCACTTTGCAATAAAAGTTCCCCATGCATATAGGCCAAAACCTATTTAGAGAGGCCGCACCCTCAACTTTGGGGATCAAAGAAATAAAACAATTGTTTATTCCTTTAGGAAGCTGCCCTTCCACAAAGAATTTCTTCACTGCCCTACAAAAATCAACCTCAACAATGGCCCAACACCGCCTGAAGAAACTTCTTAGGAACCCATCAGGACCTGGAGAGCTTATAGGATATAAATCCCAAACAGCCTGTTTTATTTCATCCCCACTTGGGACGGCCTCCAATCCTGCCACATCCTCCTCCTCCAACACCCTGGGAATATTTTCAAGAAGATCATTATGAACTGTGATTGCATCAGCCTCATGAAATTTCTCAAAAAAATCAGAGACATAAGATGATATTCCCTGTTGGTCTGAAACCCATGTTCCATCCTCCTTTTTTAAGGAAGTGATCTGATTTTTCAACCTCCTAAACTTCACTGATAGATGAAAGGTTTTCGAATTACAGTCTCCATTTTCTATCCATCTCAGTTTAGCATTTTCGGCCCACATCCATTTTTTATCCATCTCACTTTAGCTTTTTCGGCCCACAACTTCTCATACATTTGATTGGCCTTCAATAATATTATTTTTGCATCAGCCTCTCTGTTAAATAATTCATCATTCATCCTAGCCACCTCTATCATGTCAAATCAAAAGGTGTATGACATAAATAAAGCCATGCTATGTAATATGGTCTGGAGGGTTAGACATGAGAAATCAACAGCCTACAGCTTCCTAAGGGCGAGATTTCTTAGAAGGGATGGATCTTTCAAATCAAGATATAAGTCCTCTTCTATCTAGCCATGATTTAGAAAGATGTGGGATTTTATGTCCTTAAAAGAAGCATGGTTGATCGGAAATGGAGAAAATATAAAATTCTGGACTGATAATTGGTTGGGTAATAAATCTATCTTGGACATGGTCGATCTTAAGGGTGGTCCTGACCCCCCTTCAAGGGTTAGGTTAGCGAATTCATTGAAAATTACCATTGGAAATTACCTAATGTCAGCTCACCCTTATTGTAAGACTATTTGAGAAGATCCGAGATATCAAATTCCTTCGTATGCCTGTGAGGACATGTGTTTATGGAGTTTGTCTTCTGATGGGGGTTTTAGCTCTAATTCTTCCTGAGAGGACATCAAGACCCATAATCCTAAAGTTCCATGGGCTTCTCTGATTTGGAGTAAGAAGTTACAGCCAAGAATGTCCATATTTGGGTGGAGGATGGTGCATGGAAAACTCCCAATGGACGAAGCTGTTCAAAAAAGGGGCATAGCTTCGGTTTCAAGATGCAACTTGTGTGGCATGGAGGCTGAGTCAATGGATCATATTTTCCTTCAATGCTCTTTCGCAGAGGAATTATGGTTGTTCTTCAGTGGATGCTTCAATGTGGTTTGGAAGAAATTGGATTCCATGGCTGATTTTCTTCAATGGTGGAAAACAAAGCTTAAAATTGTTTGCTACAAAGAGGCATGGGCTCTGGGGTTAGTTACTGTGGCTGACCACATTTGGTACGAAAGAAATAATAGGCGGCACGAAGGCAAGGCGAGACCGATAAATCTCATAAAGCAAATGATTCTAGAGGATATTAAATCCTCCAAAGCACCAAAGGAGATGTGAAAACAGTCGCTGATGTTATTTGCCATAGGAAGCTTGGCTTATTGATTCATAATATGCCATCTCAGCCCATTTTAGAGGTTTATTGGTGCAGACCTCAGGTTAACTAGATACAAACTGAACTTTGATGGAAGCTCAATGGGAAATCCCGATCGAGCAGGTATTGGTGGGATCTTTCGTGATCATATGGGAGCTGTTCTAGACTCCTATAAAATTTTTATGGGGGTCTCAAAGGTTTTCTAGGCAGAGGTGGAAGGTCTCATGGTGGGTATGCTGCATGCTCGAGCAATGGGAATAACTTGCTTGTGGGTGGAGATGGATTCCAGTGCAGTTGCTTTCTCCTTCCAAAAAAAGAAAATCCCATGGTTTGCCATACAGAGATGGATCTTCCTTCAACCTTTCTTGGACGAAATTTCATAGAAAATAACTCACAACTTCAGAGAGGCAAACTTGATTGCAGATTATCTGGCTAGAGATGCAGTAAATATGGGGATTTCGGACTCAAATATTGTTTTTCCTGACCATATAAAAGAACTGATCAGAAGAGATACTGAAGGCCATCCGAATTTAAGATTTTGTTAGATCGCTTCCCTCTCTCCTGCCGATGGCACTGCCGAAGATGGAGGCTGGGGTAGCGGTGTTCGTTTGAGTTTTTCTCTTTATTGTAATGCATCTTCTTTTTTTTTTTCTACCATTTTAATATGATGCATCTTTAGAGGAAAAAAAGAACGAAAAAAAAAAAAAAACTATTAGAAGCAGTACCCATGGTCCCACTCTATGGAGGTAATCACATATAGATTACTGAATGTTCTTCATTTTTATTGGTACTGCGCCTATTATAAGATAGGTTTTTTTTTTTTTTTTCTAAGACGATCATTAATATTACGTGATGGTAGTTTAGTAAATACATAATGATTTTCATACATAATGGAAAAATAATAAAATTACTAAAAAGGAGTTCAATTTATCAAATTAAGAATATAATCTTTAAGTTAAATATAGGGTAAAGGAATCCTAGAAGCCAGTATGGCCTCTACACCTGGATATAGGAGGGAGAAAAGTGACAATCTCATTTCAATGAAAAATGAAAATCCTTTATTGTTGATGCTTTCACCGGTGTTCCCATTGGTCTTTAGGCTGGTGCAGGAACACACGATCTTCTAGGAAAATCTTATACATATATATATATATATATATATACATATTACTCAAAATGAAAATGGATATTACCCAGTTATGTCTTGGGATTGGCAAACAGGGGATTGGCAGTGAATAATGGAGGATGGGAGCACTGTGGAAGGAAGAAGACCTAAGGATGATGATGCTGATAATGGTGTCCGTGAGGCTTTGGATCGTGGACCACCTCCTAATGAACAAGCGGTAGAGCCCGCTCAACTTACTGCGCCAACACGTTCCTATGCAAGGGTTGTGGGACAAGCTTCCTGGCCTTTAATTGATTCCCTCCTGGAACCGATTCAGGCAGGAAACATCACAAGGATAATAATTCCTTAGAAGGATTATGGAGCAAAAAGGCAGATCTTCAGATTTGGCTTATTGAACTTTCGATTAATTTTGTTGGATAATCAGCATAAGGAGGCTAAAGAGAAATGGAACCTGAGCCAAGGGGTTATGATGCATCCTCTGGGGAAAAGGTCATGTTATTTTTCAGTTCCAATGCGAGGGTGATAAGGTGGTTGTCTGGAGGAGAACCCCATTGCTTGTAGGAAAGCAGCTGATTAGATTTCAACATTGGTGACTAGATTTTAATATCTATGAGAAGCAATCCTTTGCAAAACTGGTTTGGGTTCGATTTCCAGATCTCCCTTTGGAGTACATGCATGAGAATGTCCTTCTTTCAATCGCTAAAGCGGTGGGGAGCCCGGTTGCGTTGGATAGGATCACCAAACAAGGAATTATGGGGTACTTTGCTCAAGTATTTGTAGAGGTTGACATATCCGAATCTGCAACTCGCGTAAAGGAGGTTCAGGTTGAGTGCCTCGAGCCAGGGACATCAAAAATTTTTGGTTTCCACTAAGGGGGGATTTATGAAGATAACAGTGTGAAGAGTGGATACTGTAAACACATGGGACACCAGGTTAATGCATGCTGTCAGAAGAAGGCAGGGGACATGAGGCAGAATGCCTGGGATAAGTTGGGAATACCAAGTGTTGTGTACGAAGAAGATGGAGTTGACACAGCAAGAGCCAACTCGGTGGGTCGGCCAGATCTAGTTTTGGAAGGAAATACTCATGAATATTCCCAGCAGTTACCAAATGTAGGAGGAAGGGATATTCTTGAGAATATTCCTCTGAATATTTCTGACAGGTTGCCAAACGTGGAGTGGGGGTGATATTCATATCGATTTGGTTCCTTCCAAACCTTCTCGTAACAAATCAAGAAAGGAGGGTCTAGCGCAGGAAAGAGAGGATGTGGATGAGGATTCAATTGGGGCTGATGTGGACCAGTCTGATTCTGAGACCAACTTTGAGTATGGTTCAATTTCAGACCATTCTGACACCGTTGGGCATGATGAACCGATCCTTATGGTGGGTAGTTCCTTAGTTCCTAGTCTACAGGGCACGCAGGACTAGACTTAGGACATTGCTGTGAGAGCTCAACACCCTGACATTGTGAGAACTTCCTCTCACCCAAAGAGGACAGTGGTGGCACAGGGTACTAGTCGTGGTGGTATGACTGGAATGAGTGGCAGGCCAACTGTTATCAGAGACCCACAAACCTCTTCTCATGATCCTATGAGCAGGAAGGAGGCTGCTGTGATGGGTGTGGCAGCGATTGATGAAGAGGTTGTCTCCCTTGAGAAAGGTATGAAGATGGTGGAAACAAGGAAAAAGAACCCTAAAAAACATGGTGGTTAGGTTGTTAGGTTTGACAAAAATCTCCGAAAAAAATCATTAATCATGTGTGTTCTTTTTTAGAACATCATTGGTGTGAAAAAGGAGGCTAGTAAGAGCACTCTGAAATCCATGGTGCATGAGTCTTCTCCAAATTTTATTTGCATGCTTGAACCAGTGGTTCAAGTTAGTAGATTTCCTACTCTATTCTTTGACAAACTGGGGTATGTTGCGGATGTAATTCACAATATTCGCCAGGATAAGGTCCCTAATCTCTGGATTATTTGGAAAAGGGGGCTGATGTGCCCTTCCCTGGTTTCTCTTTCAAGCCAACAACTTACCGTTGAAGTCGACTAGATGGGTAAAATAGCTCGTATTTCTTTTATTCATTCCAGCTGTTTCAAGTTGGAGCGTAGAGCTCTATGGCCCGATCTCACTGTAGTTTCTAATGTTTCAACGCCATGGGTAGTTATTGGTGATTTCAATGCAACCCTGTTGTCTCATAAAAAAAGAGGGCCAAGTGCTTTTAATATTGGGTCGGCAGCTGAATTCCAGGCCATGGTGGATGCTTGTCTGCTTTTGCCTAGTCCTTTTCAGAGGAAAAAAATCACAAGGTCCAATAATCATAGATGAGGGAATGTTCTAGCTATCCTAGATCGCAGCTTCTGCAATGAACAATGGATTGATGTCTTCTCCAATATTTCTCAACGTGTTCTCACTTGTTCTGCCTCTGATCACGCCCCGCTCTTGATTCAGTCAAGTCCAATTCCTAAACCTCAGAATATTCCTTTTCGGTTTTAAAGCTTTTGGAAGGAGGATGAACGATTTCTGTTAGTGGTTGAGAATGCCTGGTCTCAACCTGTCAGTGGTAATTCCAAGGTGGCCCAAAAATTATAATCAGTGAAAAGCGCTTTGAAGGCTTGGGCTAGTGAGGTTTTCCGTAATTTAAATGAGGTGGCAAAGGCATTTATGGAGTTAAAAAGGGTTCAGGAAGCTATTGAGCTATAAGGTATTTCAGATGCTCTCTTCAATGAAGAGGCTGATGCAAAAACTGCTCTCTTAAATGCTTCTAAGCTATAGAAGAATATGTGGTCTGAGAAGGCTAAAATTAAATGGCTTAAGAATGGGGATCGTAACTCCAAATTTTTTCACTTATCTATGAAAATCAGAAGATCCAAAAATCAAATTTTTTCGTTGCGGTGAGAGGATGGCTTGCGTACATCAAATCAGTAGGATCTGGCCGGCCATGTGATTGAGTATTACGAGAATTTTTAATCTGAAATTCCTATTTCTCCTCACTATGAGCTGCTCGACCATATTCCTAAAGTGCTCTCTGAAGAAGACAACCTTCTTTTGGGTGCTATTCCATGTTGGGAGGAAGTGAAGCATGTAGTGTGGGAGCTTGATCTTGATAGCTCTCCTGGTCCTGACGGCTTCTCAGGTCAGTTTTTTCGAAGGTGCTGGGCGATTGTGGAGAAGGATTTTTGTCGAGCCATTTATTCCTTTTTCCTAGTGGGAAAGCTGCCTCATGGGGTAAACAATTGTTTCCTTATTTTAATCCATAAAATAGATGGTGCATCTTCATTAGACAAATTTCACCCCATTTGTATGGGGAATTTTTTTGTAAGGTTTTGTCAAAGATTAATGCTTCCATGTTAATCTCTCCCAAGGCTCATTTTTGATGAACAGGAAGCTTTCCAGAAGGGCTAGATCATTACTGCAAACATCGGTCTTGCTTCAAAACTGGTGAGTTTGATGAACTCGACTATTCGAGGTGGTGGGATGGGGTTAAAGCTCGATGTGCAAAAAGCCGATGACTCTCTATCTTGGGAATTTATTTTTTCCACATTGGAAAAGTTTGGTTTCACATCCAAATGGATTAACAGGGTGCACCAGATGCTATTTTCAACAAGAATCTCTGTTTTGTTGAATGGTTGCCCTGTGGGTTTTTTTGGTGTTGGTCGCAGTCTGAGATAAGGGGATCACGTTTCTCCTATTTTGTTTATTCTGGCTGAGGAGGTCCTATGCAAGGGATTGAAGAACTTGATTTTGGAAGGAAGGTTGAAAGCTCTCTCGGGGCCGTCAGGTGTGACAACTCCCTCACATTTGCTCTTTGCAGACAATATATTCATATTTATGAATGGATCAACCAATTACATCAAGCAACTTCATGATTTTTTATCCAAGTATCAAGACTTCTCTGGTCAGAAGATGAACTTAGAGAAAAGTAAGCTATTCTTCGGGACGATTGCTCCTTACAGATAATAGTATATCTCTGAGTACCTAGGAATAGCAGCGGCTTCCCTTCCTACCAAATATCTAGGCATGGAGATCTTCAAAGGTAGGGTGAAAAACTGCAACCTTCTTCCCCTTTTGGATAAGATTAAAGGTAGACTAGTAGGATGGAAAGGAAAGCTCCTCTCTATGGTAGGGAGGGTGGAGCTTGTGAAGTCTGTTATATCAGGCATCCCGGTTCATAACTTCTCTGTATATTGGTGGCCTGAAGGGACAATAAAGGTTATGAAACAATGGGTCTAAAATTTTATTTGGTCTGGTGATATGGAAACCTCTAAGAAGATAGTGGTGAAATGGGATGATGTATGTATGCCTAAAAGGGAGGGTGGCCTGGGAATCAGGAGAATGTGTGAGGTGAACCTTGCTTGCTTGTGTAAGTTGGCCTGGCAAATAAAACATGAATACTCCATTATGAGCAATTTTTTCAATGAGAGATTTACCAAAAATGATGGATCGCTGAAACAGGGGTATAAATCCTCCTCCATTTGGCTGGGTTTGAAGAAGGTGTGGGGTTTTGTCTCTGGGCATGAGCAATGGGTAGTGGGCAGTGGTGAAAAAATTAATTTCTGGTTGGATCATTGGTTGGACTCAAAATCCATCGTAGAACAGTCAAATTTGGACCCATCTTCCTTCTCTAGATTGAAGGTCTCTGTGGCTGATTTTATAAATGGATCTTCTTGGGACCTTCCTCTGGTGGAATCTGTGTTTCTTGCTGGTATATGGGAGAAAGCAAAGAAAATTCACATTCATAATGTTGAAGATTCCTGTTTATGGTGCCTAACCTCTTCAGCGGTTTTCTCCATTAAATCACTTGGGAAGAAATCAGGGAAAAACATCAGAAAATTGGTTGGTATGCTCTCATCTGGAACTCTAGCACTCAGCCAAAGCAATCCATTTTTACTTGGCGCTTACTTCAAAAAAAATTACCAACTGATGATACTAGTCATAGAAGAGGCATTGTGCTTGCATCCAAATGTAGCTTGTGTGGTAAAGAAGAGGAATCACTTTCTCACATATTCTATAAATGTGAATTCGTGATCAGTATATGGAGGAATTTTTGTGATGGTTTGGGAAAATAGTGGCCTCCTTTTGTGGATTTGGACACCCTTATGCTTTGGTGGAAGCAATCAGCAAGAAGCGTTCATTTTAAAAGCGTGTGGGTAAGTGGCTTCTCTCTTGTTCCATACTTTATATGGCAAGAAAGAAATTCCAAGCGCTTCAAAGAATCCTCCAGACCTGCGACCTTCTGCTTTGCGTAGGTCAAGAGTGAGATCAGTCTCCAGGCGGTGGCTTCCACTGGATCTCCTCTTTCCTTTGATTCTTTGCTATGTGCTAGAAGATTGGGAATATCTAGAATGTGATATAAGCTAAAGGAGGTGGTTGAAGTATTCTGGTGTTCCCCTCCTCCAGGATGGATCAAGCTAAATTCTGATGGATGCTCCCTAGGCAACCCAGGAGAGGCAGGAGTAGGGGGGTCTTTTCAGAAATGATAAGGTTGAGGTCGTGAATACCTTTAGGTATTTCTTTGATGCGTGTACAAACTTTGAAGCAAAGATATTTGTTGTAATTCATGGTTTGGAAATTGCTAGAGAGATGGGAATCATGCACCTTTGGATGGAGAGCGACTCGGTGGCTGCTGTTTTTCTTCTTTCAAATTGGAAATTTTCGTGGAGAGCTCTTCAGAGGTGGATGAGTCTGATTCCATACCTGCAATCCCTGACTTGGAAAATTTCGCACTACCTTCGTGAAGCTAATCCTATTGCGGACTTCCTCGTTAAGTCAGCAGCGAAGTTTGAATTATCCTCTCCTACTGACTCTTGGCCAGCACTCGTCGCTATGGAATTAGGTATTGATAGTCAGAATCGGCCCAAATACCGATTTTTATAATGTAATTTTTTGGCTTTTGGTGGCTTGGTTTCTGCCCTGTTTTCTCTTCTACTGATGACAATACCATAGGTGGATTTGATCTCAGCTGATCCCAAGTGATTTTTTTTGCATTCTTGTATATTCTTTTCTCTTTCCTTAATACAAATGATCTTCTAGCACAAAAAAAGTCTTGGCATTGGTATCAATTATCAGTCTTATCCTATAGAAATACTGATATAGAAATACCCCTGCGACGCAGCTATTTAAGGTCTTCCCAAAGGGTGTCTCTGGCAAAGAAGATACAGAAAACTAACCGTTATTGGCATCCAATGAGATATTGGACGGCACTCAATGAAGACTCGTTGGTGTTCACGACATGCTGACCGGCGCTAGATAGTGCACATCTGAGTCAGATAAAATGTATAGAGTATTAGAAGGATCCATCCCTGACAAATCCTGACACCAAGCACATTTTGGACAACGCTCAACACGCAAAATCTAGTGCTACAAGAACCAAATCCAACGCCAAAAACTTCCTATCCGGCATCGTGGAAAGAAAACCGCAGAATGTATTTCTGGTCTAGTAAAAAAAGTATTGTATATACATCAAGGCATCACCTCGCCACGTCACAACATGACATACCCCAACCCAGTTTAGCTTGGCTATCATGTGCACGTATGGAAAAAAAAAAGTTTCCTTTAAAATAAAGAGGAGAGAGAGTCTTCTCTCCAAGGAACCCTACACTTGTAAAAGGTGTTGGTAAGGTTCCCTACATACCTTGACAAAGAACATATTTTGGCCTATGTATCAACATTCAAAACGTGGCGCTAGGTGCTAGGTGTTTAGAGAACTACATCCAAAGCCGAAAAATTTCTCATTCATAGTAAGAAAATTGAAAAACCAAATGTAATTAGTCTGGTTCAAAAAGTAATTCCCATGATATTGTATGAACTATGCATACTTGAAAGCATTTAGAATTGTATAGTGGACCTTAGAATGAAAAGACCATGAGTGAGAGAGTGCTTGGTTTTTTTTCGCAGAGGGAAACCTATCGAAGTTGGGAGATTTCGATTCTCATGGACTTGAGGCTTCCAGTGGGGATCAGAATTTTGGGCTGATACGGTAGATCTCATACCCTTTTATGGTTGAAGAGACGCACCTCTGCACGTCTGGATCCTCCGTGCATCTTCCCCAGGAAACAGTTCACACGCCTATCCCTGTGCTTCCTCCTCTTGAGGCTACTGTGCTACTGATTCGACCCCGCCGAATTCTGCACCTCTGAGGAATGAAGCCACCGGTGTTGGTCCTCCGATAAGAACTTTTTCTGCAGTGGTGGGACGTGCGGCCCGCCCTGAGATCGATTGTTTTTCGTCAGCTGTGAAGGATGGATCGTTGACCCGGATCAAGATCCCTCAAAGGGCCGATGAACGACGACTAGGCAAGGTGCATTTTGCATTACTTGGCCGTGTAAGTTCTTGTTCCCTACCCATGGATGTGCTGAGCAGGTATGTTTCTGAATATTGGGCTTTGGATGGGACTGTGGAATTGAGATCTTAAGGGAAGGGCTTCATAATGTTCCGGTTTAGTTCCGAAGGGAATATGGCTGCGATCTGAAAACGTGGCTCTATGAGTATCGATGGTCATCTAATTCGCTTTCAGAGGTGGAAACAAAACTTTTACACATCGTAACAGGAGTCTCCCCACCGGTTAACCTGGATTCGATTCCCAGACCTTCCACTAGGGTACTGGGATGAAGAAATAATTCTTTCAATGGCTAAGGAGGTGGGGACGCCAGTGGCAATCGATCGACGTACTCGTGATTCTTTGTTTGGTCATTTGGCTCGAGTGTGTGTCGATATCGATGATTCGGTTCCTAGGGTGGAAGAGCAGACCAATGGGACAGTAGAGGCAGCCAACTATAACATCAAAGTCATCCTACAGAAAATGGCAGAAACACACAAGGATTGGACTAATGAGTTACCCCTTGCCTTATGGGCATACCGGACTTCTGTACGATCCTCAACGGGGGCAACCCCATTCTCTTTAGTATATGGGGTTGAGGCAGTTTTACCAGTGGAAATCCTGATACCATCCCTAAGGGTACTCCTTGATAGTCAGCTACCTATGGAAAATAAGTGAAGTCCAGACATGTTGAGCTCAATTTTCTCGAGGAAAGGCGTATAAAAGCTATGGATAATCTGAAAAAAAATATCAACTGAGAATGGCCCAGGCCTTCAACAAGAATGTGAAGACCTATCACATAGAAGTGGGTGAACTTGTTCTTCGAAAACAAAGAGTCCCAATTCATGACCCAAGAGGAAAATTTAGGCCCAACTAGAGCATTCCTACCTCGGGAGAGGATCAAGCTGCTCAGGTCTGTGAAGGTGATGCTCGGCCAGCAGCTCCTCGTTGTCGTCAAGAATGGAGTCCGGTGATACGGCAAAATCCAATTCTGGAAGGGAATCACGCAGAGAATATTCCAGCTCAACAAGTCGCTAATTCTTCTCAATCTAGGGAGATTCTGATACTATCGTCTCCGTGAACGGCGGGATAACGGATCACAAGCTACTTCGAGGGTAGCTACCTCCTAGAAGAACAGAGAAGAGAGAAAGGATTTTTGTATATTCATTACCCCCTTACATCATGTCTTACTGTATATATAATATCCTAACAATGGTCTACCCTTCAACAGAAAAATGGAATATTCCCTAAGATGCTCTTCATGAGGTTTGCATGTTTCTCCTTGCCAAGTGGGGTGCTGTCGTGGCAAAAGTGTTACTCATCAACTCCTCCATGTCACGCTGAGTCGTAACATTGCCATCTTCTTCCAAAAGAACCTTGTCCTCAATGTTCGAGCGGGAGACGATGAAGAACGTAATGTCTTCCCATTAAGCCTCTTCCAAGGTAAACCACCCCAGTGGACTAGAACATGTCTTACCTCGCAATCCCGTTGCTTGAGGCAACTTTTTGCCATGGCCGATAAGTCTAGTTTACACGCAACCTTGCCCACATTGTCTAAGGCTTGCAAGGGACTGAAGATGTAGTAGAACTGGTTCAACCATATTGATGTCAAGATGAAACAGAGTTCAACAAACACAGCTCCAAAGGGAAGTATGCCTCCAATAAGAATAGAAAAGGCTGGTTTCATGTACCAGGCCTTCTTTGTTATCTCTATTGGGATCTTTTTTATCTCCGTTGGGTCCTTAATAGCTGGGCTTCTGAAACCCAAATAGTTACCCACAAAAACCAATGGTACTGATATACCCAACCATAAGAATGCAAGAGCAAACATGTTACCAAAGGGCAACGCACCAAAAAATTGCTCTCCCCATATGAGTGCATTCAACGCAAACAAGATTGCAAAGAGTATACCATGAAAATCAATGTAGCTTTCAAAGTATTTCTCTTCCATTTTGCTCCCTTGAACATCTTGTACCAATGAGCTGAATAACCTGCAATTAAACCCATAAAAACCCACAAGAGAACCATGGTAGTCTTAAGCCGCCTTCGGTTTAAAGGTGATAGGAAACCCAGTAATGCAAAACTTATTGGAACAAGTGTCATTCCAAAAATCTGGACCCATGTTCCAACATAGAAACAAAGTAAACCAGAATTGATAGGGGGCCTGAAAACATTTCCATGGACAAGCTCCCACCCTGCCGTTTCCTCTTGGGCTTCATCCTTGGTCTCCAACTGATTATAGTTGGCGATATCTCTACAAAGAGTTCTTATATCATAAAAGAACAGGAAAATCATCAGAAAATTGATAATGGAGAACCAATGGATTTGATCATCATTCATAAGGAGATAGGTGTCCCAATGAGTTGCCCACTTGAATTCACTAAGCTTGAAAGAAACATCATGTGTAAATACCATCTTCTTACCTTTAATTATATTTTTGGTGTCTCTTACCAAATGAGTGATGCTGATTGGAGCAACCTCAAAGCCAACCATGCAAGCAGAAGCAGTCTCAAGGTTCTTGTGATGCATGACTCTGAAGCCTGAGTGATTATTGATAAAATATTTCTCAGCTTTTCTCCCAACATAGGATCCCTTGAATCCAACACAAAAACCATTTTGATGAGTTGTTAGCTGGCTTACATCCCTTCTTTGACGAGGCACTTGAAGATCATTTCTTAAAATTTCTGGGAGGTTTCTCTCAATCCCTTTGCTGTTGCAATCACTATTGCCAACCAAAACGTTGATATTGGGAGCGGGTTCAATAAGAAGACCAAGGCATTGGGCGGCCCGGCCTTGGACAAAGTTGACGCTGCCACCATTGATCTGAACTTGCATCGGAGTTCCAACGATAGTCTGTGACAACCACAAGGTCGAAGGGGAAGAGTGGCCAGACATGGCATGATACAAAATCAAGACAACCGAAATGAAAGGTTCGACATATGTTGATGAATCTTCATCCAATAGATCCATAGTTGGGGAATCATCCTCATACAGAAGCAAAAATAGCTGGCGAGATTTACATCTGTGGCCAGGGGAGGAGTCTTCACCCAACAAATTTGTAGTTAGGGCATCATCCCCGTATACAAGCAAAAACAGTTGGCGAGGCTTACATTTGTGGCCAGCGGAGAATTTTTCACCATCATTGTAGCATAGGCCTTTCTCTCGATAGGGATGCATCTCTATTGAAGTCGGATATTGGATCGTGATCCATGAATTAAAAGGGGGAAGTGGTGGTCAAGGTATGGTGTGTATGCTGGTTTGGAGCACAGGGCGACCGACTTCGAGGGATTTCGGGATCCAAGGATAAGATTGGGTGTCTGTGGATGGTGGAAGTGCTAGTGAAAGGAGAAATGGTGCTTGAGGTACGGTGGGTATGCCGGTTCGGAGCGCAGGACGACTGACCTCAAGGAATTTCTCTTCCTGGTGATGGACGAGACCAACTGCTTGAGACATAGAACTTGATTGGAGAGCCAATACCTCACTGAGGATGTCGGATCGAGGTCTAGAAATGAAATGACTAATTAAAATTGGTGGAGATAAGTTGGTGGTGAGGTTTTCTGAAGCTTCAATTCGAGATTGTAGGTCTACGACCAAGGCCAACTGTGTGGGTTTGGGAAGAGTGTCTTGAGGATCCTTGAACTTGGAAATCCCAAAGCCACTCTCCAAAGCTTGAGTGAAATCCGGCCAGGTAGTGAATTGAGTGACACGAAGCACCCCTTGAAACCACCAAAGGGCAGGGCCATCCATATGGAAAGAAGAAATCAGAAGGCGTTGATCGTCGGCGACACCATGGTAATCGAAGAAGTGTTCGGCCTTGAAGATCCATCCGATCGGATCTGTACCATTAAAGCGGGGAAAATCAAGCGGCATGGTGCGGATCTGGATGGGGTTGGCCGGAATGGGTAGAGGCGGTGACAATGTATTGAAGTTGCTTGGGCACTGATCAGGTTGAGGTACCGTTAACCCCAGGGCTTGCTCCAGCCGGCCCTCCATGGCCGTGAGGCGACGACTGAGCTCGGAAAGGGACCGCTGCTGGTTGGACATGGTGTCTTCAAGGGAATCCAGACGTTTGCCACGCGCTGCCATCGTCTCAGTCAAAAGCTTAACAGATTCATCCAGTTGATGGAGGCGAGTTCCGTCGTCCATCGTATATCTCTCAGTGAAAGCACCAAATGATACGATCGTCTCCGTGAACGGCGGGATAACGGATCACAAGCTACTTCGAGGGTAGCTACCTCCTAGAAGAACAGAGAAGAGAGAAAGGATTTTTGTATATTCATTACCCCCTTACATCATGTCTTACTGTATATATAATATCCTAACAATGGTCTACCCTTCAACAGAAAAATGGAATATTCCCTAAGATGCTCTTCATGAGGTTTGCATGTTTCTCCTTGCCAAGTGGGGTGCTGTCGTGGCAAAAGTGTTACTCATCAACTCCTCCATGTCACGCTGAGTCGTAACAGATTCTTTCTCCAAGGGATGCTGAGGTGGACCAACGCATTAGTAGAAAGCATGATTCTGCTGGATCCCAGGAAGGTTTGTTTAGAGACCAACCTGTCATGGACTCTCTCCTCTCTAGGAAAACTAGGCGTGATTCCTTGGTTAGAACGCCTTTAGTTGCTGCTCAAGGGAATGATAACTTGGAGGAGGCTTGTGCTGATGTCTTGTCTGAGGTGTATATTACAGCTTTTCCAAGTGGCAATAGTGAAATTCTCATTGGTAACGAGGAGCAACCTTCAGCCCCAGCAGTTTCTTGTTCACATGATGGGGGGACGGTAATACTGCACCATGACATGGAAGCTCAGGTAAACGAGGACTCGCTTGCTGGTTTTACTCAAGTTCAACGCAGGTTGCTTTCTCCTCCTCAGATTATCCCTACCACGTTACGCCGAAGTGCTCGTGTCCAGGAATTGGTGGATATGGATCAAACTTTGCAGAGACAGGGACGTTCTATTAATGCTCTCTCGTCTAAATCTTCCTAAAGATAGTGTTCTGGAATATTCGGGGGATTCAGAACCTTAGGGCAAGAGCCACTTTGAGCTATTTGATCAATTGCCATGATCCTGCTGTGGTGTGTATGGCTGAGCCAAAGATCTCTCCAGAAAAAGCTCCAAAAAAATTCTTCTCTTCCTTAGGCTGTTACAGTGGCTTGGTATCTAACACTAGGGATGAGTGAACACATAATATATGGATTCTGTGGAGGGTGAAGGTGGGAAAGCCGACTGTGATCCTTTCATCTGCGCAACAGGTGTCTCTGAGGCTTGATTATGATGGCATTGTATTCATTCGCTCGCCTGTTCATGCTAGCTCCTTCAAGGTAGAGAGATGGCAGCTATGGAGCGATCTCGTTTCAGTGGGGGGGTCTATGCCTTGGATTGTTTTGGGTGACTTTAATGCTACCCTTTACTCTTATGAGAAGCGGGGTCGGGGTCCTGGTTCTTTTGGGGTGAGCTCTGCTGAAGAATTCGCTGCTATGGTTGAGGCAACCTCCTTGATCTCAATCGCCTCTTCTTGTTGCAAGTACACGTGGTCTAACAACCGAAGAGTCGAGAATGTGCATGTAGTTCTAGATCGTAGCTTTTGCAATGAAGAATGGTCAGCTAGCTTCCTAGGATGTGCGCAACGAGTTGTATCCTCGAACTATTCTAACTATTTCCCTGTGGTGGTGTCATGTTTTGGTCTGCCTCGTCCATCAAAAGTTCCTTTTCGAATGCAAAGGTTCTGGACCGATCATCAGGATTTTAATAATGTGGTTCAATCCTCTTGGGAGGCTCCAATGATTGGAACTCCAATTTTTGTGGTTGCTGCCAAATTAAAAAGGCTGAAGATGGACTTAAAATCCTGGGCCAACATGGCATTTCCCGATGCGGATGCTGAAGTTAAAAGAACCAAATATGAAATTCAGGAAATGATCGAGATCAACGGGTTCAATGAGTCTTTTTGCTTTTGAACAAGCAGCCAAAAAAGCTCATGAGTTAGCTCTCCTTCTCCAGGAAAAGGTTTGGGCTGAAAAGTCTCGCTTGAAATGGCTTAAACTTGGCGATCGCAACACCAAATTTTTTCATACCTCTACTAAGCTTAGAAGGGAAAAAAATCAGATAAGGGAGATTCAGGATGGGAATGGTGGAGTGCTCTCCCCTCCTGCGAGTATTGGGCAGTTTATCTATGACCATTTTGAAAATTTCCACAAAAGGGACTATGGTTAGTTCTACTAACATCCTAAGTTGCATTCCAAATATATTTTCTATAGAGGAGAATCAGTCTTTAATGGAACCCCCAACACCAGATGAGGTCTAGTTGGCGGTTTTGATCTGGATCCATCCAACGCCCCTGGGCCTGATGGCTTCTCGGGATCCTTTTATAGATCATGTTGGTCCATTGTGGGAGATGAAGTTTGTCATGCTGTTAGTAATTTCTTCATGGAAGGCGTGGTGACTAAAGGTGTGAACTTCAACTTCCTCACACTGATTCCAAAGATTGATGGAGCTTGCAAAGTGTCTCAGTTTCGCCCTATATGTCTTGGTAACTTTTTCTTTAAAATCATTCCAAAGATAATTGCTATGCATCTATCTAACTTTCTCCCTAAACTAATATCTGAGGAACAGGGTGCATTCCAAAGGGGAAGAATTATTTCCTCCAATCTATGTATGGCTTCAGAGCTGGCAAATCTCATGCATTCGAAGGCTTTTGGGAGTGGCATGGCCTTAAAGCTCGATATTCAAAAGGCATATGACACATTAGACTGGGTCTTCCTGTTTGATGTTTTGAGGAAATTTGGCTTATCTCAGGCCTTTATTGATTGGATCCATCAAATTCTTCTCTCGACAAAGCTATCTAATCTTATTAATGGTGGCCCAAGGGGTTTCTTTGGTGTGGAACGTGGGCTTCGTCAAGGGGACCCTCTCTCCCTGATCCTTTTTATCATAGCAGAGGAGGTCCTATGTTGTGGTTTGCATCTTCTCAAGCTTGAGAATAAAATCCACGCATTACCAAGTCCGAGGAATTTTCCTACCCCTACTCATCTTTTGTACGCTGACAACATTTTTATTTTCACTACTGCAGAAGCGAGAGAGGTCCATCAGCTCAAGAACTTTTTGGATATGTATTAGACATACTCTGGGCAGGTCATTAGCATGGAGAAAAGTAAGGTTTTCTTTGGGAAATCCCTACTCTCAGGAAGAGAAGAGTTATGGAGATCATTGCCATTCCTGAATGTAAATTCCCCACTAAGTATTTGGGGGTGCAAATCTTCAGAGGAAGAGTCAAGAAGGATTCAATTTTGCCTCTTGTTGACAAATTCAAGGCGAGGCTGGCAGGGTGGAAAGGAAGAATGCTGTCTATGGCAGGTCGAATCGAGCTGGTCAAATCTATTTTAGGGAGCATTCCCATTTATAACTTTGCTATTTATCTTTGGCCTTCAACCTCCATTGCTCTAATAGAACGATGGATGAGGAATTTCATTTGGAGTGGGGACTCCAAATCAGCTAGAGCTATTACTGTCAAGTGGAACAATGTGTGCAAGCCTAGACTAGAAGGTGGTTTGGGGATTAGACGTCTGAAAGATGTTAACTTATCTATGCTTGCAAAGCTGGCGTGGTTCATCAAAACTGATAATTCATTGGTGGCTTCCTTCTTGAGAGCTTGCTTTCTATCCAAGTCAGGTTCCCCTAAGGCATCCTACTTCTTTCTGGCCAAGTGTAAAGAAGATTTGGGATTTTGTCAGCTCAAAGGAGAGGTGGATCGTGGGAGATGGTGAGAGCATCAACTTCTGGTCAGACCTCTGGCTCTATGAGAGATCCATTTTAGATATGATTCAGGGTCAGCCCGGAGATTCTATGGTAGCTAAAGTAGCAGACTTCATTCGAGATGGGGTTTGGGATCTTCGATAGTTGAAGACCCATCTCTTAGGCTTATTGTCTCCCAGGTTCAGGAATTCCCTCTTCCCTCAGTGGCCCATCTAGATAACCGAGTTTGGTCTCATACCCAATTGGGTGCTTTCTCGGTCCTATCAGCGTGGGAGAGGATATGGAGTAAGGCCCAAGCTGTACCATGGTATAACCTGGTTTGGGGATAGGGGATAGCCCTTTGGGTTTCTATTTTTGGTTGGCGCCTATCACTTGGAAAACTCTCTACAGACGAGAAAGTTATGAGTAGGGCAGTTCCTTTGGTATCTAGATGCTCTCTGTGCCAAGTTGATGGTGAGTCGATTCCTCATATTTTCCTAAACTGTCAGTTTTCTGCATTGCTCTAATCTAAATTTTTGAAATTTTTGATCTCCCTTGGCATGGCTTTCTTTCCATTCAAGAGTTGTTCTCATGGTGGAAGAGAAAAGCTAATGTTTCCCCTTTAAAAGTGATCTAGAATGCTGCTTTGATATATATTTGTTATCAAATATTGGTGGAAAGAAATCGTCGGCGTTTTGACAATTGTAGTAGGGTGCCAAGCTTGGTTGTCAAAGCCATTCTTAAGGACCTATAGGACCTGTCTAGTTTTTCTCCAATCAAGATCAAGTCCTTGAGAGATCTCATGTTATCTGCGTCGATGCATCTAGTTCATGCTCCTCCCTGATCTGTGACTATTCAAGAGCTTTTCTGGGAACGCCCTCCAATGGGGTGCTATAAAATCAATGTAGATGGCTTTTTGTTGGGAAACCCAAGTCTTGCAGGGGCAGGGGATATCATTTGCAATCATCAGGGAGCTCCTTTGAAGGGCTTCTCCACTTTTGAAGGTGTAGCATCTAATTTCTATGTTGAGTTTGTAGGCTTTGTTGAAGCTATCAAATTAGTAAAGTAGCTAGAATTATCATGGATCCAAGTGGAATGTGACTCTCGATCAATGGTTTGGTGTATTGATAGAAGGAAGTTCCCATGGTGCATTCATCAAAAGTGGCTCCTGCTTAGGAGTTTCTTGGATGGTATTCACTGGGAAGTTAAACACTACTTTAGAGAAGTTAATTCTGTTGGAGATGGCTTGGCCAAATATGCAGTGACTCATAGGCTCTTTATGGTCCGGGATGTTCATCCAAACTTTGTTTTAAATGACATAGAGTGGGACGCCACAGGTAAACCGAGATTTCAATTTACCTAGGTTTGTTGCCTGGTTCTTCGCTCCCTCCTCTGCTGATGGCAATGTCGAAGGCGGAGTAGGAGACTAAGTGTGGTCTCTGTATTGTTTCTTGTATTGTCCCCTTGTTCGGCTTCGGCCTGTTTTCTTCTTCATAATTAATTTATTCCTTGCTGACCTTAAGCAAAAAAGAAAAAAGTATGAACTATGCATACATCTCTTTCACAACCAACGTGGGATTAAGCATTTCTCGCTCCTTTTATTTTATAGAAACAAAAAATGAAGATGATATATCCAAATCTTATGGGAGACAAAATACTAAGAAATACGTAAGTCGTAAGGGGTACTTTGGAAAACTCACCTTTTCTTTTTTTTTTTTTTTTTTTTTGGGTACAACTTTTGAAATTCATTTAATACACCACAGAAAGTAGGTTGGTTGTGAAGATGCGCACCCTTTTAGGAAATTTTGTAATAGCTAGCTCTATTCTGAATAATTTGATTAAAAAATTTTGGCTGAGTAATTGATAAATTAAAAATCATTTCAAAATAATCTTGTGATTTTTCTTTTATAATTCAATGCTTTTTTGTAATCAGAAATCTGAATACATCTATATAATGAGTCAAACACTAATTAAGACGGGTCAAAGTGGAAGTCCCATCTATATGTGGTGGCATGAAAATGCTTGTTCAATCTATACCCTAAAAGAAAAGAGCATACTTGTTCAATAGATTGTGGGCATTCATCAAACGGATGCAATTACTACGAATATGATCTGCTCAGATATTCGAAAGTAACATTTAATCAATCAGGCCATGCTCCACGAACGAAATTTGGCTGCAAGCAGGATATGCTACCCCCAATAACAACAAAGGAAATGGAATCTTGAAATTAGGTTGAAAAATTCTACCCATAAGAGTATTTTCTAAGTTTCTGCTACTCGGTTGGCAACCAATTTTTTTCATGGTTAATCAAGATAGAGAGAAAGAGAGATCGATCTTGACAGATTATTAAAGACTTTTTCTCATTGTTACTTCTTCCATAAAGAAAGATCTCTTTATTTATACGTGCATTACTGGCTTACTTCCTATATAAATACGCACCTTGAGGTGAGGAAGATTATAAAGTAGCCTTTCAAACAGAAGTTAAAGCAATGGAGTCCAGAGTGCATATGCCCCTTCTTCTCTTCGCCCTTGTCTCAGGTTTATCATATTTGCTTTAGATATCTTCTTTCTCTTTTAACTGTTTGGTTGAAGCTGGCTAGGTTAGAGTGTTTTTGGTTTGCTAAGTGGGTGAATGATTAATCTGTTTTAATTATATATGTGGGATTGCAGGAGGCTTATCAGTTACCTTCACTTTCAAAAACAACTGTGGATACACAGTATGGCTAGGGACATTAACGGGAGGTAACAATTCACAACTTTCTTCAACTGGTTTCGAGTTGCTCTCTGAAGCTTCAAATTCCATAAACGCCCCTGCTGGATGGTCCGGTAGGTAACTGATAAGCATCCTGCAATCCCACATATATAACATTTACATGCTCTGGTGCTAATTATCTTATCACCTTCTTCCCTTCAAGCTTGAAAGGGATGATTTCATCAGCTTGGATCCATAAGATAAATACATAGATAGGATATTGTTGGTGTATGATGTCTTGTATTCCGTCGTAGTTTAATCCAGGGAGTACTGATGCAGCACCTAGACAGGCAGGACGGCAGTCCCGCTAGCCGGTTAGCGGGCCGTGGGGGTTGCAAGGGGGGCAGGAGGCCCCCCTGCATAGCAGGGGGTGTAAGGGGGAATTGTATACTTTCTGGATTAGGGTTTTTTCGCTAGATATTTGTAGCGAGGGTTTCTTTCTCTGTAAGGCAAGCAATACTGAGAGGTGTGAGGACAAGCACTATAACCCTATTCTCCATTGTTAGTGAAGCAGGATCTCATCTCACCGGGGACATAGGCAACCTTTCCGAATGTCAAGTATGATATCGAGAGGTTTAATGGGAAGAACAATTTCACCCTCTGACGTCAAAGGATGAAGGATCTTCTGATACAGCAGGGTTTGGCGAAAACGTTATTGGGGAAGTCAAAGAAACCTACAAAAATTACTGACGAAGATTGGGAAGAGATGGAGGAAAAAGCGGTAAGTGCTATTTGATTAAATCTTTCTGATGATGCCCTACAAATGTTGTGGGTATCGAATCTGCACCACAGTTATAGGCGAAACTTGAAAGCATCTACATGACGAAGTCCTTAACGAACAAGTTGTTCATGAAGAAGCAATTGTATTCTCTACAGATGGAGGAAGGTACGGATCTATTAGAGCATCTTAACATGTTCAATCAGATCGTAAGTAAACTTGCAAACCTGGAGGTTAAGATCGAGGATGAAGACAAGGCGTTACTGTTGCTGTCGTCGCTCCCAAAATCATATGATCACCTAGTTACGACTCTCTTATACGGAAAGGAGACCCTTGAGATGGATGAAGTCGCAGCTGCCCTCATGTCTAATGATACAAGGAAGAAGGTCAGTAGTACGAAATCTCAAGGAGAAGGTCTTTTTGGAGGTGACAAGGAGCAGGAAAGAGGGAGATCAAATCAGAAGGGATCTAGGAAGAGTCAATCGAAATCAAAAAGGGCAAAAACAAAGGTCTCTTGTTACTATTGTAAGAAGGAAGGTCATCTGAAGAGAGAGTGCTTAAAGAGGAAGGTGGACTTAAAGAAGAAATGTGTAGATAAGGCATCTGAGGAAGCTAGCGTGGCTGACAGTTCAGATGGAGATGATGGAGATATACTCTCTATATCATCAGGTAAGAATCAACCTTCTAATTAGATTCTGGATGTTCATATCACATGTATTCACATAAAGATTGGTTTGTTACATATCAACCATATAATGATGGGTTTGTCCTAATGGGGAATGATGTTGTATGCAAGACCATTGGGATAGGCACTATCAAAATCAAGATGTTTGATGGGATAGTAAGAACCTTAGTAGATGTGAGACATGTACCAGAATTAAAGAAAAACTTAATATCTTTGGGGGCACTTGACTCAAATGGCTGCAAGTACATAGCAGAAGGTGGAGTTCTCAAAGTTATTAAGGGTGTAATGGTTGTCATGAAGGGACAGCTAATAGGAAACCTATACAGACTCATAGGGAGCATAGTTATAGGTAGAGCATCTGTGACTACAGATGCAGTATTTGATACAGATAATACCTATCTGTGGCATATGCGGTTAGGGCATATGGGAGAAAGAGGATTGATGGAGCTTCATAAAAAGAAAATGTTGAAGGGAGTAAAAACTTGTAAACTAAACTTCTGCAAGTATTGTGTGTTCGGGAAATAGTGCAAGGTTAGTTTCAAAACTGTAAAACATAAGAGTAAAGGGGTGCTTGATTATGTACACAGCGATGCATAGGGTCCTTCAACAACAAAATCTAAAGTGGGGCAGAATACTTCGTGACCTATGTTGATGATTACTCAAGGAAAGTCTGGATCTACTTCATGAAGCATAAAAGTGAGGTGTTCACTAAATTTAAGGAATGGAAGGTTGAGGTAGAAAGGAAGACAGGAAATAAAATTAAATACTTGAGAACAGATAATGGAGGAGAGTACACATACAAGCCATTTCTAGAATTGTGTAAAGCTGAAGGGATTACACGTCACTTCACGGTTCCAAAGACACCACAGCAAAATGGTGTAGCTGAAAGGATGAACAGAACACTTCTAGAAAGAGCTCGGAGTATGAGGCTGAATGCAGAGTTGAGCAAGAGATTTTGGGTAGAAGCAGTGAACATGACATGTTTCCTCATCAATAGGTCTCCATCAAAGGCGATTGATTGTAAAATTCCTGAAGAGGTATGGACAGAAAAACCAATAAATTATTCTATTTTAAAAATATTTGGTTGTCCAACCTATGCGCATGTTAAGAGTGAGCAGCGTTCCAAGTTAGACTCAAAGTCTAAGCAATGTATCTTTCTTGATTTTAAGAAATGTGTAAAGGGATTCAAGTTGTGGGATCCAAGTTCACGGAAAGTTGTGGTTAGCAGAGACGTTGTGTTTGATGAGTCTCATATAGTGAATTCAAATTACAATTCACAAGTAGTTGATGAAAATAAAGAAGGTTCTACTGTGCAGGTGGAGTTAGGTGAGTTAGAAACAACAAGAGAAAATGAGTCATCAAGTGACTTATCAGGACAACAGGAAGTAGTGGAAGTTCCCTATACTATGGCAAAGGGTAAAGGGAAGAGTACTCACAAAGCACCTATGAGATACAGGTTTGAGGACATGGTTGCCTATGCCCTCACTGTAGGTAAAGATGATCCATCTTCCTACCATGATGCTTTGAGTGATACACAACATGATAAATGGATGACAACTATGATGGAAAAAATGGAATCTCTACAGAAGAACAAGACTTGGGAGATTGTAGAAAAACCCAAGGGAAGAAAAATCATTGGGTGTAAATGGGTCTTTCGTAAGAAAGGCAGCATCTGAGAAGGAGCGTGAAAGGTATAAGACCAGACTTGTAGCCAAGGGCTATGCACAGAAGGAGGTGATAAACTACAATGAAATATTCTCTCTAGTGGTGAAACACACTTCGATCAGGGTAGTACTTGCTTTGGTAGCCATGTATGATTTAGAGCTTGAACAACTTGATGTGAAAACTGTATTTCTTCATAGTGACTTGGAGGAACAGATTTAAATGGAGCAGCCTGAAGGTTTCAAGGTGCAGGAAAAGGAAGATCATGTTTGTCTGTTTAAGAGGTCGCTTTATAGCCTTAAGCAATCTCCTAGACAGTGGTACAAGCGCTTTGATTCCCACATAGGAAGATTGGCTACACAAGAAGTGAGTATGATAGTTGTGTTTATTATAAAGTGTCAAGTGATATTTCTATCATTTTGTTGATGCTTTATATTGATGACATGCTCATTGCTACAAAGAACAAACATGATATAGTATTTTTGAAGTCTTTGTTGAATGCTGAATTTGAGATGAATGATCTTGGTGCTGCTAAGAAGATCTTTGGCATGGAAATCCTTAGAGATAGAAATGCAGGTAAACTTTGGGTAACTCAGAAGAGGTATATTGAAAAGATGTTAGAGCATTTCAATATGGAAAAGGCTAAGCCGATTAGCGCTCCGTTAGATGGCCACTTCAAGTTATCTGAAAGGGAATGCCCTACAACACATGAGGAGGTGGAGCAGATGTCTCAAGTCCCTTATGCTAGCGCAGTTAGAAGTCTCATGTATGCTATGGTTTGTAGTAGGCCGGATTTGTCTCATGCAGTCAGTGTTGTTAGCAGATACATAAGTAATCCAGGGAAGGAGTATTGGAATGCAATTAAGTGAATCTTCAGATATTTGAACAAGACTAAAGATATAGGTGTTATGTTCAGTGGCAAGGGAAGTTCTACAGAATTGGCAGGTTATGTTGATTTTGACTATGATGGTGATTTAGACAAGAGGAGGTCTACTACAGGGTATGTATTTACATTGGCTGGTGGACTTATATCATGGAGGGCGATGCTTCAATCTACAATTGCATTGTCCACTACAGAGGCAGAGTACATAGTAGCAGTTGAGGCTGCCAAGGAAGGAGTCTGGTTGGCTGGACTGGTTCGTGAGTTGGGGTTGGAGCAAGGAGGTATAGTGTTACATTGTGACAGTCAGAGTGCCATACATCTTGCAAAGAATCAGGTGTTTCATGCAAGGACAAAGCATATTGATATGAGATTTCACAAGATCAGGGAGGTTGTGTCGGAAGACAGTATTCACTTAAGAAAAATTCATACAGATCTCAATCCTACAGATATGTTTACGAAACCAGTTACTACAGAGAAGTTTGAGTCCTGCTTGGGCTTGATTAATATTACTCATTGTTGAAGATGAGGGACGCACCAAACAGGTGCGGGTTTGTACCTCTAATGAGGTACAATGATGAAGACGTTTACAAGTTATCTTTATAGGAGGCTCGACAGAATTCAAGCCAAGTGGAGATTGTTGGTGTATGATGTCTTGTATTCTGTCGTAGTTTAATCCAGAGAGTATTGGTGCAACACCTAGACAGGCAGGACGGCGGTCCCGCTAATCGGTTAGCGGGCCATGGGAGTTACAAGGGGGGCAGGAGGCCCCCTGCATAGCAAGGGGTGTAGGGGGGCACAACCCCCCGCTCGAATTTTTTTATTTGAGGGCAATTGTGTACTTTTCAGATTAGGGATTTTTTGCTATATATTTGTAGCGAGGGTTTCTTTCTCTGTAATGCAAGCAATACTGAGAGGTGTGAGGACGAGCGTTGTAACCCTATTCTCCATTGGTAGTGAAGCAGGATCTCATCTCACCGTGGACGTAGGCAACCTTGCCGAACCTCGTAAAATCCTTGTGCTTTGTTTGTTTTGTTTTTCCATTATCTTCTGCATCGTTTTAGGGTTGCGTTTTTACAGATATGATGGAACCAAACAAAGCATTAAGAATAAGAGAGAGAACCATATTGATCATATTTAGGATTTGTACTTTTCAATTAGGTACATTCTCTCCATTAATTTGTAAGCGTACATAATAAATAAAATTGAAGGTATGTCCAAGAGCAGTGAATCTTCACGTACGTGAATGTACATGAACGTCCCTAATCTATGAATATTGCATCTATTAAATGATGAGAGAGAAAATAAATGCCACATCCACGTACCAGGGACATTCACGTACATTCATGTATATAAAGATTCACCGGACTCGGTTGTCCCTCCCTAACAATAAATACACGACAAAATTACATGTCTTATGTTTAATTTCCTTTTCTTTATGGAAACCGTTATTTATTTTTTTTATTTTTTGTGTTCGATGTGGGGTATTGTAGAACGAACGGTAGCAGTCAAGTTCCTGCTCCACTTCTTTTCAAATCCTGTGATGAATTTCGCTTTCTTTTTCTCTTTGATTCTTCCTTCTTTCTATCAGTTCAACTCCAAGAAGAAAAATAGCGAAAATGGAAAAGAGAACAATAGTTGGGTCCTATTCCGCCCCTTTTGGTGTTAGAACTAAAAATATGAAATTCCTCTATTGCCCTTCACTGACTCCCACAAGGCTGCTAAATGCATGTTCATGTACTAATCTTAATTTGGGTACCCCACCTTATTTCGTACTAACCCATATGCCCCAATAAATTAAATATAATATGCCATATAATATTACATTGCAACCAGCCAGATGTGATATTCCTATTTTATCCCCCCCCCCTCCCCCCTTTTTTCTTTTATTTTTTGGCTAAAGAACATTACTATTAAAAATAGAGCCTGAGAAAGAAAATAAAATAAAAATAAAAAAAATTATACAACAACACCTACATTTCAGATTTGCTAAAGATCAATGAAATTTCCCACCTTCCTTAGATATTGCGGTCAGTAGGAAACCCAATCAACCTTTAGTGAAACTTGAACCTTAGTCTAAATAATAGTCTAAATAAACCATCAATAACAGGGTTGAAATCATCTGCAATTCCGATCTCGTACAATTCCGTGAAATACCACCTTCAGGGGGTGACACGTGTATTGATACCAATACAATGGTCCAGATCTGATACAACTAATAAAACCTTAAATCAGTGAAGAGACATTTAAATCAGATCTGAACCATTGCATTGGTATCAATACACGTGTCACCCCCTGAAGGTGGTATTTCACGGAATTGTACGAGATTGGAATTGCAGACAATTTTTTTCCATCAATAACAAGTTTCCATTTTACCCCTAACTCCTCTTATTAAACCAATGCATTTTAACGCACACTTCAACATTGGTACTCCAATTATTAACATGTGGAGCCCACCATTTACTTGACATACAAAAAAAATATGAAAAGGTACATGAACAAAAAACCTAAGAATTTGATAAGCAACCCTTCAAATTACAACAATGAGCCAATAAATAAATAAACCCCTTGTAGATAAAAAGCCCAAAATAAATATATAACAACCACACCTTAAACTTCACTTACCCAACTTTATCACAAGGAGCAATTATTTTCTTATACGTAAACTATAATACTATACCACACGGTGTTTATATTAGATGCACAAGGGAATAATTACCATCATACTTCAATGTTCCCTCAAATCCTGCTTCGCGACTACAAGTGAAAAATTCTGGTATTACTTTTATAGAAAACCCGAAATATTATAAATTAATATTTTAATCGAACGAAATGTCACAGCATATGAATTCAAAATTTTAAAAATAAAATCTTTCCAACAAACTTGGTCCCATTTGTTTAGAAGGGAGTTTGGGGTGGGAATGTCTTGCTACTGGGTCTCAAATATCGGTTGGGTTATAGGCAAGGAAAGTAAAGTTGGAGAAAAGTTGGACTTTCCCACCCCAACTTTGTTTGGTTAGCACATAGCTGTGGGAGAGAGAGAACAGAGGAATGAAGAAAGAGAATCATTAATTACAATGACTTCCCACCTCACGAAGTCCCACCAATTTGGTAAGACTTTGAAAGGGGATGGGGTGAAAGCTAGATCAGCAGACAGGGAAGCTCATCTCCCAATATTGTCTAGAGCATTTTCACCCTATTATATCTAAAGACATGGCTTTACCATGCTTTTGGGATTATAAGTACAACTCTTCCACCCCTTAAATCCCACCCCATCAAAACCCCCTAAATAAACGGGCCCTTGGTCTAATGGTAGTTTTATCGGAATCTGGATCTTCCTCATCTGGTTGTACACTCTAGCCTCATCTCGAACCATCAATGGGGTGTGGGGAACAACATCATGAGTGATTGTCTTTGAAATCTCCTAGTTTTAAAACTTTTTTTTTTCTGTGAATAAAAATATATTAATGAAAAGAAAAGGAAAATACAAAGCCGAGATGCTAGGCTAACCAAAGGCCAAGGCCTAAACAAATGAAAAACCAAGGGGAGGAGACAAAACAATCATCAAGGGGGATACAAAAACTAGGGTGGAAATAAATTACATGCCAAGAAAAAAAAAGGAACACTAAAAAAAGGGAGCGGGGAGAAACAAAAGAAAAGAAGCTATATCAAAATTAGAGGGAGGGAGAGAGATATGGAAGATCTCAAGCCAAAGCAAGGTGCCTATTTTTAAAAGAATCTGGGCACTTGACCCCCTATAAAGGATTTCATTCCTCACCTCGAAGGTGACGTCATTCCATATTTGATCATAGAATGGGAGGAGGAAGTCCATCTCCTTTTATTTCTTTTACATCAACTATGGTGAATTGCTATACAAAAGTCAACTAATCTATAATATCATAGGAAATTTTGCAACTAAATTCTTTTAAGATCCACCTCTATTCTCTGTCAAAAAAAAGAATAAATGTAAAGAGGAGCCAATATTTTCTGAAGATATCATTCTAAACCGACTTATAAAAAAGAAACCAACAATATAATAGGCGCAACCGATAAAGATGGTGAACAGTCTCTTATCTCTATGTGGTCACCTCCATATGGTGGGACCATCCATACTGATTACAGTGGTTTGTTTATATTTATCTCCTCACCCTTTGGACTTGAAAAAAAAAATTCATACACAATGGATAAAAGAAAAATACACTTAAATAGGGCCATATATGTTCTACCTCTTTATAATACGAAATTTATAATACCCCTTAACTGTTTCTTAGCATCCTTTGAACATCATCCAAACCAGTCAGTCAAGCGAACAGATGGGTGACGGAAAAGCCTCCGGACGAGTATTTCATTTTGTTCATCTGTTGCATCACATATAAGTCAAGAGTCTATTATCAAAAAAAAAAAAGGGAAAAAGTCACTCCAATAGCATGTACCTTGCCCACTTCAACTTGTGGACCACAATGGTCATCATTTCCAAATAATTATAAAGCATGTGCAGAAAATCGATAACGACTAACATCTTCTTGATGTGGTTGATAATAGATAGTAGTTAAGAGTTAATTATGGAAGGGTCGATCAAGATTTCATTTAACAAAAAAGTCAGTCAAGAGTCTATTCAACTCGCGGACCACAATGGTCAATCCCCAAATAAATTCAAGGAAAAACTACCCAAAATTAAATAAGATAATACAAAATTACCCGAGAAAATGTGCCTCACCCACCCACGTTTACTTTTTAACACTTTTATCCATGATTCCCCTCTACTTCATTCGATCTAAACCTACCAAGACCTTCCTAATGGTAAACAACCCCCGCCCCCCACCCCCCACCCCCCAACCCAAAAAAAAAAAAAAAAAAAGGAAAATTACCGGAGGAATCCATTGAGAAAGTGATAATAAACAAGTCATGCAATTTCCTCATGTATTTATAAACCCCCCAAACTTTTATTTATGAAAATGTAAGCTTACAATCTAATGGAGAGAATTGTACCTAATTACAAAGTACAGAACCCAAGTACAATCAATACAGAATAGATTTCTCTCTCTTATTCTTATGCTCTGCTTGGTTCTATATCTATGTATTTATTTTCTGGATCCGAGTGATGAAATCATTCATTTCAAGGGCAGAAGGTGATGAGGTAATTAGCACCGGTGCATGTGAATGTGCTTGTCTGATCATCATATGCATAGCTGTAGGCTTGAGGACACTGGTTCTTAAAGATTTTGGAGTAGTTGGTGGGTGGGCAAGTCTTAGACGTATTATAGGCACCAGTGCAACAATACTGAGCACTTCCAAATGCATCGCACGCACTTTTGCAAGCAATCGTACTTCCATCAGACCCCTTCACACTCAACACGGATGGGCAAACCGAGTTGATATTAGCTGAACATCCCACTGTTTGGCAACTACCAGTTCCACCTTGTGGAGTCACCGAGAGTGGCAAGTTAAATCCATCAACTAGGCTGATATCATAGTATTCCTGGTTTGAACTATTACTCCCTATAGTGAATTCTGCCAAGGTGGCAGGTGGAGTCGCTCCTGCCCCATTGCATGCAACTTTACCGGAGCCACAGTCTGCGGTTTGACATTTAAAAGTTCCAGTTGAAGATGAGCAATATGTTCGACCCCAGAACCTGCCGGACCATCCAGAAGAGGCATTTATTGAATTTGAAGCTCCAGAGGCCAATTCGAAACCAGTTGAAGAAAGTTGTGCACTGTTAGATCCCGCTAATGTCCCTGGCCAGACTGTATACCCACACTTGTTTTTGAACGTGAAGGTAACTGACAAGCCTCCTGCAAAGAAATAAATGTTAAAAACATTCTTAGCTAGCTTCAACCTTCAACAAGGATAATGGAGAAACCTAGGAGAAAATAAATAAAATAAAGATAGAAAACCACATGACCAAACCTGAGACAAGGGCCAAGAGGAGGGCGAAGAGAAGTGGGGTGTGTACTCTAGACTCCATTGCTGCTTGTATCGAAATGGGAACCTGATGGCTGTTACCCTTCCCCAACTCAAGGTGGGTATTTATAGGCCAAGGTGCGTAACCTCTTTGCTAAGCAAGAAGCCTTAGCAGCCACAGGTTTTCCAGATGTTCATATGTCCGGCAATCAAGGGAGGCTGACCAACTTCAATTTTCTTCTTAGGATAGGATCGTCTATGACTTTTCTTCTTTTATCTGTTAACCTCGTTAGGATAATACGAAGGTTCAAAGAAACACGTACCATGTATCTAGAATTTGGAAATCCTATCCAAACTCTAGATACTATTTACACGAGTACATAGAGGCAGGAGAGCAAACGAATTAAGGATATTGTGGTAATTAAGTAACAAATACCTCAACTACTTATTGACGTTTTTCCCTGTGCATTGCTAAGTAAAGAAAAATCTTGTTCAGGATTTTAACCTCCCAAAGAGAAAAAGATAAAAGTTTTCCTTCACCTCACAATGAATTCAAAGGGGCGGAACCCATGCAAACCCCTCTATCCCCCACCCGAAGGTCACTCGATGAACGGATCACCATGGTCTTAGGAGAATTTGGTCCAAGAGAAGGTGTCCACATTTATTCCATTGGACATAGGATGGGTTTTCACACTGGTATAGAGAAGGGGATGCACTTGAGCAAAAAAATAGAGAAGGGAATGCAATTTTACATATTCTTGCCAAGAAGGGAGCCACTTCTCGCATTTCAAATTATTGGCCAGAGTATTCCATCATTGCAGCTTGCGAGATATTATGGGCAATGAATGGCAGACCTCACTACCAATTTGAGTATTAGTTTAGTTTCCTTGTTTTTTTTTTTTGGCTTAAGGTCAGTAAGAATATATTAAGAATGAAAGAGAAAATCACAGCCAAAGCTATACAAGATGGAGAAATAAATACAGAAACAAAACTCAGCTTCCTAATCCACCTTCGGCATTGCCATCAGCAGAAAAGGAAGCGAAGAGTAAAAGAAGGACTTCATTCCACATAAACCATGGCAAATCAAAACCGAAACCTCTGTTTCCCAATTGCATCCGATTCTATTTCTTCATTAATGAACTGTGGTTGTCCATTTCATACAGCTGAAGATCTATTTGATGCCGCATGCTTCGCCAATTTGTCAGCCACTGCATTCACTTCTCTAAAGCACTGATGGATTTTCCACTGAATATTATTCAAGTAGTTTAAGAAGAAAATCCATTTTTGAGTGAAGCATCATGGAATGGACTTCTTTTCAATACACCAAACAACACCTCTAGAGTGACACTCCACTTCAGTCCATCGAAGGTTCATGTTTTTTGCTAACTTGTTGGCTTCAAAAAATCCCTAAGGTTAGTTTCTTAATTTTTCCCTAAGGTTGTTGTTGATGGCAATGCCGAAGGTGGATCCTCAGAGCATTTTTTGGTAATCTTTTGGTATGTCGATGACAATGACGAAGGTGAAACTTAAGATTATATCTTAGTCTTTGTTCATCATTTGGAGATGTCCAGACGTTAAATCTGTATATATATATATATATATATATTTCTTTAATATACTCCTTGTTGATCTTTAGCAAGAAAAAAATAAAGCATAGGTTGGGTTTCCAAATAAAATAAAATAAAACATGAAAAATAATCCACAAATTTAATAATAATAATAATAATAATAATAATAAAACAAAATCGTTGAGTGGGTGAAAAGGAGATGATCTCTCTCTCTGGAGATGGAGAGTGTCGGAGAAGGTGAGTGCAACAGGATTGCCAAGGAGGCTAGGATTTTGGGTGATGGTCAAGACCCAGACGGAGGTGGAGCTCCTCCTTTACAGAGGGCGGCGCAACCTACTGAGGATGAATCAGTGGCAGCGATTTTGGAGATTCCGGCCCCTAGGAAATCATATGCAAGAGTGGTGGGTAGTCTGATCCCTAAGGTGAACGACCTCCCTGATCTGGTTCACGCTAGGAATCTTACTAAAGTGATCAATCCCCAAGATGAGTATGAAGAACGATTAGCCATGTATCGTTATGCATTAATTGGTAGGCGCAACTTTAGATTCCTTTCTCTTGACGATGTGCGTAAGGAGGCTCAGGAGAACTGGAATCTTAAGGGTAATGTGAAGATGGTACCTATGGGTAAAGGCTTCACCATTTTTCAGTTTGAATCTGAGGGGGACATGGCTTCCATGTGGAGGAGAAGCCCAGTGAAAGTAGGAAGGCAACTCGTTCGCTTTCAGAGATGGCACCCTGATTTCAATGTCAATGACAAATTTATCAACAAGGCCCTCGTTTGATGCGATTCCCTGATCTTCCTCTGGAATACTAGCATGAAAAGGTACTTTTAACAATGGCCAAGGCTGTAGGTCGACCTATTGCTCTTGATCAACGTACAAAAAACGTTGTGTTTGGGAATTACACTCGCGTTCTTGTGGAAATGGAGGTGGAGGATTTGCGCCCAGAGGAGATTCAGGTTGAGCGTAGGCAGCCGGGCACCTCTACCCTTTTCTGGTTCAAACAGACACTTCTAAACGAAGACCCCTTGGGGAAATGTGGATTCTGCAAAAAGGTGGGGCACATCATTGGTGACTGCAGAGAGAAGAAAGATGCCGACTTGAAGGAAGCTCCCCAGGCGGATGATGGAGGCATTCCAGGTGCCATTTATGCAAATAATTCTCCAAAGGGGTCGGTGGTTCCAGCGACCAACTTCTCCTATGGAAAGACTGGACATGCGGATGGCGGCCTTGCCTCTCAAGGGGCAAATCAGGCCGTGCATGGAGGTGGAAGCACCTTGAGTGGTGGAGGATGAGGAGCCATCCATGGTGCATGTGAGAATCATAGAGAGGATATTCCCAATATGGAAGGCGAATCAGACTCGGATTCGACTGATAATTCCTTGGAGTCGGTTACACCACAATCAAGGAGACCTACTCCATTTGGGAATGAAGTAGATATTCTGTCCAACAATAGAGCCAATGTAATTGTGGACTCTATTTCAAATATTCAAATCAATCAAAATTCGGCTAGAGTGGAGGACATCTCAAATATTCAAACGAATGATGGATTGGAGGTGGTGTTGGGGATTAGTGATGGGTCAACCCAAGTGGGGCTGGGTCAGCACATGGGGAGATCCAACACCAACTTATCCCTACCCCTGATACCAATTTGGTATCTGATGAAGAGCCAGAATCTTAGGCGGAGGGACTGATTGGGGATGGTGTGCATAGAAGCTTGTGGAATATCTCCCATGGCGATCATACTGCGGTCAGTGTTGGCTCTCAAAGGTAGACCGGTAGGCCTAGTGCAAGGGATGGAGTGACAAGGGTTGACAATGCAGATCTACAAAGAGAGGAAGCCCAGTCAAGGTGGATCAGAATGAAGAAGACGAAAGGCAAGCAGGTACGAGTGGAGGATCAGTCCGATCATCGGATGGATCACCAAAATCAACACATGTGATCATGCGTGTTCTCTTCTGGAACATCTACGGTTTGAAGAAGGCTCCTGCCAAGGCAGTCTTAGGCCAGATTGTTCAAGTTAATAACCCAGATATGATTTGTATTGCTGAACCAATGATTCCTATCTCGAAGTTTCCAAGGTTATTTTTTAATAAACTTGGTTTTGCAGTAGATTTCATCTCGAACGAAAGATCTAACATGGACCCAAATTTATGGGTGATGTGGAAGTGGTCTTTGCAGACTCCTATGGAAAATCCATGTCTGATCAGCATATTTCTTTGCAAGTTGACTGGAAGGGCATCCTCCTTGATCTATCTGTGGTGCACGCTAAATGTTTAAGGGCTGATCACAGAGCCCTGTGGATGCACTTGGCAACTAACCCTTTGGGGCGGCCAAGGATGATCATGGGGGACTTCAGTTCAATCTTATTTGACCATGAGAGAAGAGGCCTGGGTAGGTTTTGTATAGGCACTGCCACTGAATTTGGGGCTATGGTAGACGCGACTTTAATGATTTAGATTCCTTCATCAGGCAGAAAATTCACTTGGAGTAATAACAAAAGAAGAGGGAATGTGTCTGCGGTCCTTAATAGGACCTTTGTGAATGAAGAATGGCTGAACATTTTTGCTGATTGCATGCAACAGGTCCTCCCTTGTGTTGCTTCAGATCATGCCCCTGTGTTTGCACACTCTGGTTCTTCCAGTAAGCCAAAGAACCGCCCCTTCAAGTTTAATAAATTCTGGATGGATCACCCTGGCTTCCTTGACATGGTCCAAGAGAACTGGGATTCCCAAATCACTGAATCCTACACATTCATTATTGCTCAGAAGCTAAAGAGGCTGAAGGCTGCCATGAGATCCTGGTCGAGAGGGGTGTTTCCTAACCTAGACCTCGAGGTGACCTCCTCGCAAGCTGCTCTTGATGCAATTCAATGTCGCATGGAGGAGGAGGGTTTTTCAAAGCACCTTTTTCACTAGGAGGCCAATGCCAAGACCAGACTCTGGAAAGCTACTGAAAATCAAGAGAAGTTACGTGCTCAGAAGGCCAGGACCAGATGGCTACGTGAAGGAGATAGATGTTCGCGCTTTTTCCATGTTATGACCAGAGTAAAAAGAGCCAAAAATTCCATTACGAATATTGTTCTGGAAAATGGAGATGTGATTTCAGATCAAGAGCAATTGGGCACCTTCATTGCTAGGGCACCTTCATTGCTAAGTTTTATGAGAGCTTCCATAGGCGTGTAGACATGGACAGTCACCCACAGCTGTTCAACTGCATTCCAAGGGTCCTTCAAGACTCTGGCAGGCAAAAACCTTGGACTCCACTCCCTTGGATGAAGAGATAAAATGTGCGGTCTGGGAGTTGGACCCTGATAGCTCGCCAGGCCTAGATGAGTACTCGGGAGCATTCTTCAGAGGCTAGTGGGAAATCATTGGCATTGATGTGTCCAGGGCAGCGAAGGGCTTCTTCACTTCAGGTATTCTTCCTAAAGGCATTAATAATAACTTCCTGCTTCTTATCCTTAAGATTGAGGGAGCCAGATCTCTTGAGAAATTTCGCCCATTGTGTATGGGGAATTTCTTTTGTAAAATTTTATCCAAAATTATGGCAAACCATATTGCTGGTGTTCTCCCTAGAATAATCTCTCCAAAGCAAGGGGTTTTTCAGAAAGGGAAATTTATTCCGACTAATATTAGGTTAGCATCTGAGCTCGCAAATCTAATGGGGAAGTCGTCCAAGGGCGGTGGCCTAGGGCTGAAGATTGACATTAAAAAAGCTTTTGATACGCTCTCTTGGGACTTCTTATTTCAAGTTCTAGGAAGGTTTGGCTTTTCGGACATCATGATTGGATGGATCCATACTATCTTATAATCTGTCAAGATTTCAGTTCTTCTCAATGGAGGACCGGTGGGTTTTTTTTTTTTTTTATGTTAGTAGAAGTCTAAGGCAAGGAGACCCCATTTCCCCCATTTTATTTATTATTGCCGAGGAAGTTCTATGCCGTGGTCTCAGAGAGTTGGCTGTTAAGGGCTCTATCAAGCCTATCGCTGGCCCTCACGGTGTTGAAGTTCCTACTCATCTGCTTTTTGCTGATGACGTTCTCATATTCATGAATGCATCCAAAAGGTATGTTAGAAATTTGAAAAATTTTCTTACATTATACCAAAGTTGTTCTTGCCAGTTTTTCAACCTTGAAAAGAGCAAGTTATTTTTTGGGGAAGATCTCTACAGTTAGAAAACAGTGGTTAGCTAAGGAATTAGCCATCCCTACATGCAATTTCCCCACCAAATATTTGGGTGTGAAAATTTTTCATGGAAGAGTAAAGAGGGATCCCCTTCTCCCAGTGTTGGATAAAATTAAGTCCAAACTAGCTGGCTGGAAAGGAAAGCTTCTTTCGATGGCTGGGCGAGTGGAACTTGTCAAATCTACTATATCTGGGATGCCTCTTGATAGCTTCTCATTTTATTGGTGGCCTGCCACACTAATCCAATGCCTGGAAAAATGGATGCGAAATTTCATCTGGACAGGGTAGATTGATTCGACAAAATCCATTACTGTGAGATGGAATCAGGTTTGCAAGCCTAAGAAGGAGGGAGGTCTTGGTCTGAGAAGACTTCGAGATGTGAATAAGACTCTTATTGCTAAATCAGCCCGGAAGATTAAGAATAAAGACACTCAACTGAGTAGGATTACTAGAGCGAGATTCCTCTCTGTCTTTGGTGTGCTTAAAAGAGGTCATATAAACTCCTCTATCTGGCCGGGAGTGAGGAGATTGTGGCAGTTTGTGACAGCAAATGAAAGATGGTTTGTTGGCGATGGAAGGAGTATTGATTTTCGGAGAGACAACTGGTGGGGTCCTAAGTCCATTTTTTAGATATATGGTCTGTGCGCTATGGTATTTTCAAATCTCAATCACTCTGTTGCTGAATTCAATGAGAATGGTCATTGGGCGCTGCCCCAAGTCGAGTCTGCCTTGTTACATGATGCATTTCCAACTATTAAGGCCATTAATCTCCCCTCCTCTGATATGAAGGACCGATGCTCATGGGGCCTTGAACCAATGGGTCAGTTCTTTGTGAAATCTGCCTGGGACGATCTCAAAGTTCAGAGCCCGATGGTTCCCTGGGCTGGGATGATTTGGAATAAGAACCTCCCTCCCAAGCTTTCTCTTTTAGGTTGGCATTGGATTCATGGGATGCTACCAACTGATGATCTAATTTAGATTAGAGGGATTCAGTTTTCTTCGAAGTGTGATCTCTGTGGTTTGGCTTCTGAATCCTTCTTTCACCTATTCTTTGAATGTTGTTTCTCTATTGTGATCTGGAATGGTGCCTTGGAGCTGTTTAATATGGTTTGGGGGAGTCTTAACTCTGCTCCAGAGGTCATCGCTTGGTGGAGAAATAAAGGGAAAGGGTGGTCTCTGAAAGACGCATAGGAGATTGGGCTGTTCTCTGTGATTGATGCTATATGGTTTGAAAGAAATCAAAAGCGGTTTGAAGGAGCCTCGCAGAATCCAACAATGATTATCCGTGGCATCAAAGGGGAGATAAGTTTTATCTGTAGCAGATTGAAAATTGTTCCCAAAACTGCTAAAGACTTAGTTATATACAGATGTCTGGACTTTGCTTTATCTTCCCAGATTTCTCGATCCATTCTTGAAGTGCATTGGTGCAAACCAATGAGATCCTGGGTGAAGCTCAACGTAGATGGATGCTCCCTTGGGAACCCGGGTCGAGCAAGAGCTGGAGGAATTTTTCTGAATCATGAGGGTAGAAAGCTGCTCTGCTTTAATTTCTACCAGGGCATTTCTTAAAATTTTTCAGCAGAGATTTGGAATATTATCAAGGGAATGCAACTTGCTCAAGAAATGGACATAAAGTGCCTTTGGATCGAGTCTGATTCCTCTGCTGCAGTTTTTATTTTTCAGCATCGGCTAATCCCATGGTCTGTGCTCCAAGAATGGTCTCACCTCATTGCTTATTTAAATTCCATAGAGTAGAAGATCTCCCACTGCTTTAGAGAAGCAAACCCTGTTGCAGACTTCTTAGCTAAGGCAGCGGCAAAGTTAGGGATTGATTGTACGGATGTTCATCTCCCCCTTCACATTGCCAATGAGCTGCAATCAGATATTGATGGCCGATCGCGCTTTAGATTTTTGTCTTTTTTGAGATAGCAGTTGTGAGCCTTTGCTGATGGCATTGCCAAAGGTAGAGGCTCATTCCGGGCTTTTGTACTCTATTTTTTCCTTTTTTTCATCTTTAATACAATCTGATCTTCTAGCAAAAAAAATCGTTGAGTGGGTGTATCTACTTTTCCATATAAAAGACTAATATGGTAGTTATAACAGTTGGATGTTTAGAAAATAATATAAATTAATAATGTAAAATATTTGATCTTCCAATTCAATTCTTGTGTGTCCATGTACTCCTTACATCTTTGGTAGTTCTGTATTTTTTAGTGTTTTGTTTTGCCACTTAGTCAACATCAATATTTGGGCTGAAACTTAATGTGTGAGTAGGGGTTTAGGGTTATATCAAGTACCACATTGTAGATTGCTCACTCGCAATTTCTAGATGATAATCTTAATGTGTGAGTAGGGTCTAGAGTTAATTATATCAAGTACTACATGGTAGATTTCTCACCAACCATTTCTGGATGGTAATCTTAATGTGTGAGTAGGGGTCTAGATTTATATCAAGTACTACATGGTAGATTTCTCACCCGCCATTTCGGTATGTGGATTACTCTCTGCGAAATCACTCCTACAAAACCCTAAAAGAACATATTCAAAGTCAGTCAATTCATTAGGGTGGTCTTCATTATCTTCATTTTCAAAAATCACAAGATAGATCTGAATCGCACAGTTGTATTAATTTTTCAATTTCAATCATTTGTTCTTATGAAGAATTGGAAGAATGCAAAGTAATGGCTAAAATAAAAGTGTGGGAGCGTGTGGCGGATAATGAGAGGTGGATTATTGGTAATGGCAATTTGACCAATTTTTGGAAGGACAAATGGTGGTGTTCCAAGTCGGTGTTGGAGGAAGTGCAGGGTTTGGATCTCTCTAACCTTAGCTCTAGTGCCAAGGTGGGAGAATTTATCAAAGATGGTGAATGGGATCTACCAGAGCTAAGCTCAGATCTCCCATAGAATATTTTCAGAGATATTGAGGAGGTAAAGCTTCCTTTTAGTCAGATGGATGATATTTGTGTCTGGAAATTGACACTTCGGGTTCATTCTCCATAGCGTCGGCGTGGGAGGAGATTAGAGAAAAATCGCCTCCGATCTTCTGGAGTTCTCTGTTTTGGAGGAAAGGCCTTACCCCTAGGTATTCTAGCCCAGGGTGGCGCCTTGCTCATATGAGATTTTCTAATTAAAAAATATGGCTTCCAACTTGCCTCGAGGTGTTACTTGTGCAAACAGAATGAAGATAGTATTGATCATGTCTTCCTCAATTGCTCCTTCTCGGTATGCATTTGGGAAAATTTTTTCTCTTTTTTTGAAGTTGTGTGGCTAAATCATCAATCACTTGAAGGGCTCCTCAAGTGGTGGAAGAACAAGGCTCGTGCTTTAAACTTGAAAAATCCATGGTTAATGGGGTTCTCCATTATTGCTGCTAATATTTGGTGGGAGCGAAATAGAAGACGCCATGAAGGTTCGATGAGAACTGCAGAGCACAATTTTGAGTTTATTCGGCAGGAATTAGCTTTGTCTGGGGAAGTCATCGGGCGAGATGAAATCTATCTCTGATATTTTGTGCTGCAGAAGACTAGGTTTATCCATTGTGAATCCTAGTTCCTCTCCTCGCCTGGAAGTGCATTGGTGCAAGCCCCCGGTATTCTGGATTAAAATTAATGTAGATGGTAACTCTTTGGGTAATCCAGGCAGAGCAAGAGCTGGGGGTATAGTTCGAGACAGTGAAGGGCAGGTGTGCAATGCATTCAGTATTTTCTTGGGTATTAAGAAAATTTATGAAGTGGAGATTAAGGCAGTAATGGAAAGGATTTTATTGGCGAAAAATTCTAAAGCTAGGGGATTATGGATTGAGTTTGACTCATCAAAAATAGTTTCTGCAGTGTAGGAAAATCAGATTCCCAGGTTTGTGCTTCAGAAGTGGGTGTTTGTTCTTCCTTTCTTGAATTCTATTCTCTAGAAGATCTCTCACTACTTCAGAGAAGCCAATCCGGTCGCTGACTATCTTGCTCAGAAGGCCTCTAAGTCGGGTGTTAGTAGTACCTTGATGTCTTTTTCGAGTCACATACAGGTGGATTTGGAAAATGATGTGATGGACAAGCATCGTTTTAGATTCTACTAGGGCACTGCTTGCTCTCTCTGCTGATAGTCATGCCGAAGGTGGAGTTTGTAGGTTGCTCTAGTGGTTTCGGCCTTGTTCGTCTTTCTTTGGCTTTTGTGGTAATTCTTTTCTTCTTTACTAAAATCATCTTTTAGCAAAAAAAAAAAAAAAGACAGATCTGAATTGCAGAATTAATTGTATTAATTTTTCAATTTCAATTTCAATCATTTATTCTTACGAAGAGTTGGAAGAATGCAAAGCAATGGCTAGAATAGAGGTCCATTTGCATGGACATACACAGAACGTATGCCATTTTATGAAAGTATTTAATAGAATTTAACTCTAAAATTTGGTACATGGATAATATCGATCATGTCATCTCCAACTATGTCAAAAAACGAACACATCCTCTGGCAACTGATCCTTATGAAAATAATACGGACAAGATATTGCTACATCATTGTGTAGGCCCTGCATCAACTGGGGCCAATGAAAGTACACATTGGGGTATCAATAAGGATGAAATTTTTTTGATTTTACGAGGGATGAAGCGATAATTTTGCACTTTAACTCCAACGAGTTTCCAAGTCCATAAGGCCTTTTTCGCCACTTTACGAGGGTCGGAGCACCGAATCGTGTCTAGACGTTATTGGTGATGGAGTAATATCTTCAATAGATCCAACCCATCTTTCACGTCACCGCCCAATGGAGTTTAGACCATCTCAGATGAGTCATGTTGTGGTGTACACATAAGTCAATTGCTTCAAAGATGCGAAAGCTCTGATTCTGTAGTTCAGTCATTATCTTCAAATAAATACAAAATTCAAAAGGAGGCAATTATAGAATGGACTTTGGATGCTGAAGATACTCAGATATGAGTAGCTAGATTATGAAGAGTGGAATGAAGTGGAACAGTTCAGGGCTATAATGCGCCAGAATGGTATGGTGAGGCGACCATTGGACTTTTGGTTAGAAACGTGTGAGAAACTTAGAATTCTAGACCATTTTAGCGTCAGTTGGAATCTCACCGAAATATTAGACCATTTTGTGTCTGTATGTATGAATCCTATACAACACTAATACGAGGAAAAATCCCATCCGTGGTTCCTCTTTGAATAACCTTTGTTGAGAAGAGAGCGCCGTACTACAATCAAGAAGGGAATGTGTTCATCAAACCAATATAATTTTTTTTTGTGGGGGAGGGGGGGGGGGTTGGGGGG
>NC_056561.1:11118518-11140195 GCF_013358625.1 Macadamia integrifolia
GCTACACCAAAGGGGGGGCAGGGGAAGATGGTGGATAATGAGAGCATGTGTAACATGAATGGAATTTTTTATTTCAAAGAAAGTGAACTGACAATTTAACACGCCCCTGTTTTTGAGCGTAGTGTCACGACCTACCCAACATAGGCCCACGGGCCTAGCCCACCAAGCCCATGGACTTAGGCCAATGGACTAAGTAAGGTCCAAGTTCTAGAGTTTTCTACAAAGGTGTAGTAACTCTAGATATTTTATTATAAATATTTATAAAAGATATTTATAAGAGATATTTTGGGAGAGATTTCTAGAATTCTCCACTAAGGAGGTGGGAAACTTCTAGTTTCCTCCCCAACCATTGGATGGAGGACATTTGTAAATATCTTAACCATCCATTGTAACTTGGGGTGCCTATAAATAGGTGTTGCCTCATTTGGCAAAGGCACTCACCAAGGAGTCAAAAGTGTTCAACCAAGCAAGTGAGTTCTCAAGTCTTGTACTTAAGAGTTTTCTAGTGCAATACAAGTTTATTCTTCTCAAACTCACTCTTGTGTTCATTTTTTCTCTTCCCAAATCTCTTAAGGAGGGTGGTTAGGCTGACTTAGTGCTAGTAGGAATGCTAAGTGCCGGCGCGGTTGCTTAGAAAGATCTAAGGCCGTGACAGTAAGGTCTTATTTTTCCTTTTTCTTAACACTAATAGACAATGTAAACTAGTTTCCTAGAATTTATGGCTTGTATCTTTTGTAAGCATAAAAAAGAGCTAGATTGATATTTCTTTCTTTCTTGTTGTTTCTCAAAAGAGAAAAAAAAAAAAAAAAAGGAAATTACACCCCTCTCCCCTGTATTATACCTAAATATCAATCACCTCCCCTTTACTTTGAAACCTATCAAAACCATCCCTTGAAATTCCTAGATGATTACTTCCGTCCCATTAACGTGAGTTATCACTGTTAAGTGATGAAATCAAGCTAATACTAATATTCTAATACCCATATTGCCCTTATTTGTTACGAGATTCCTAAATGACTCTTCCTTTATGTTTTTAGGTTTGTGAAGCAAGGGACAAACCCATCTTCTTTAATCGATCAATATGTTGTTGCTTTTGAGCTTACCTGAAATCAAAAGAGTGATTTTTCAGATCAATACGAACTCCCTCTGAGCTGAACGAGAGGAAATTCAAGCTGGACGAAAATTGATTATAGGAAGGATGCAGAAAGAACGACTAAATTTAGAAATCCAATCCCAAGGAAAAGCCCACCCCCTCTAATGTTTAGCTAGAATCGGCCAAGATGAAGAAAGAACCTCCCCCTCCACATCTGTTAAATCCTCTTTAGGAATATTCACCTAACATCATCGTTACATCATCGTCAGTTGCAGGAGGAAGATGAAAATGAATTCCACATTAATCAAGTCCCACAAAACCCCATTCCTCACAAGATGAAAAATGTGTAATATCTCTTCTCTCAGTAACTCCTCTGTTTCTAGTGAGATAAAAAAGAAGAAAAATAAGAGGGACCTTACTGCTTTAAATTACATTTCTCAAAAAAGAAAAAACGAAAGAAGTAAACTCAAAATCCTAATCCAAGAAAGACTTGGATCGTCTCCAGCGGGCATTCTATCAAAGAAACCCTTCCTCGTTATATCGTTTTCTCTGGTTTTGAAACTCTACCCCCTCCCTCTTGTCCTTCTCCGTTCCCAGTGGACTGAAGTAACAGCTGGCGAGTCTACATCAAATGGTATTGAGCCCCCTGTCCCCCTCATATTATCTCTATTCTCAGTCAATTGCAGCAATGGCTTTTTTTTTTCCGCTAGAAGATTAGATTTTATTTAAAAGAGAGAAAAAAGAATGAGTACAAGATAAAATAGAAAAAGCTAGAAGGAGCCTCCACCTTCAGAATTGCCATCAGCAGAGGCTCACAACCGCTATCTATAGAATCTAAATCGGGAACGACCAGCTTCATCAAGGAGGAGCTCATTAGTGATGGAGTCGGGGAGATCCGATCTCACCCCCGAGAAACCCGACTTAGTTGCATCTTTAGCAAGGTAATCCACGATGGGATTAGCTTCTCTGTAGTAGTGGGAAATCTTCCATTCAATAGAGTCTACATAGCTTAATAGATTTGACCATTCCTGGAGCACAAACCAGGGAATAAGTCTATGATTAAACAAAGCAACCACAGAGTCAGAGTCGGATTCATTCCAAAGCCGTTGTACATTCAGATCATGGGCATATTTTAGACCCTTGATAATACTCCAAAATTCCAGGACAAATTTATTCGTCACTCCCAGGAAGATGCTGAAACACAGGAACTTTTTCCCAACATGGTCGCGAAAAATACCACCGCCCCCAGCTCTACCAGAGTTCCCCAGAGAACATCCGTCAACATTCAACTTTACCCAATTTGGATGAGAATTGCTCCATCGTACTTCCAGTATCTCAAGTAGAGACCTGCCAACATTATTGAGCTGAAATCTTCTACTGAGAACAAGGTCGCTTGCGGACTTTGGGGAAATTCTCATTCCATTGCCAATGAAAACTACCTCCTTAGAAATAGTTGTGAGAAGCATGGAAGAGGATCGCATAGATGATTCAAATCTTCTAAGATTTCTTTCACTCTAGATAGCATGAACAATACCACACAACCCGATCATCCAAGGGTCTCTTAGAGCCTAGCCCTTTCCCTTGCTCTTCCACCATTTGATGGCCTCACCAACAAAGGGTCTGCTAGCCCAAGCCTAGTGAACAAAGCAGCAAAATTATCCCAAACATCCTGAGAGAATTTACACTCCAAAAATAAGTGATTGAAGGATTCAACATGCTCACCACACAAATCGCACCTGGAGGGGAGAGGGATGCCATTAGCCTGGATAATGCCATCAGTTGGCAGTTTACCATGAGCCCAGCGCCAAGCCAAGGTAGATAATCTCGGAGGAAGATATTTAGTCCAAAAGACAGAGGGCCAGGGAACTGAAGGGGAGGCCAATCTAATGCTATTCCAAGCCGATTTTACAGAGACGACACCCATAGGATCAAGCTTCCAGACGCACTTATCCTTCATTGGAGCAGAAGGGAGAGGCAAATCGCGAATGGATTAAAGACCAAATTGAGAAGAGACGAGTCAACTGGAGGAAGATTCCAGGCTCCATTGTCAATAAAATAGGCCACATGAGGAAAAAAACCTCTGAAGACGTCTTCCCCTAGGCCAGAGAGCATGCAAATGGATGTGGGACCCATCCAAGAATGACGTCAAAAATCAATGTTGTTTCCATCGCCCACTATCCACTTCTCATTATTAGCAACAAATTGCCACAACATCTTAACACCAGGCCAGATGAAAGAGCTTTTGAAGCCTTTCTTGAGATATCCCTGTTTAGAAAAAAATCTTGCTCTGATGAGTCTGCTAAAATCAGAATCATCATGCTTTATATTCCATGAGAGCTTAGCGAGCAAGGCCTTGTTGAGTACACAGTGAAACTATGCAGAGGCATTTTAGAGATCATTGATCGCACGAGGTCGACTCTACTTGCCATAGATAAGAGCTTTCCTTTCCACCCTGTGAATCTAGTTTTGATTTTGTCCACCACTGAAAGGAGGGGGTTCCTCTTGACTCTACCTTGAAAGATTTCCACTCCAAGGTACTTTGTAGGAAAGGTGCAAATAGGAACAGCCATTTCCTCAGCAAGCCATTGTTTTCTGTCAGCTGAGACCTTGCTCAGAAACATTTTGCTTTTTTCAAGGTTGAAGCACTGCCCAGAGAAACACTGGTATTTTTCAAGGAACACCTTCAGGTTTCTGACGTAACTCTTTGATGCATTCATGAAGATGAAGATGTCTGCAAAGAGAAGGTGAGTAGGGACCACAGCACCACGATGACCCACAATGGGAAAAATAAGGTTGTTACGCGTCAAGTCTTTCAAACCCTTGCAAAGAACTTCTTTGGTAATGATAAATAAAATGGGGGAGATGGGGTCTCCCTGCCTTAAACCTTTGGTGACCTCAAAATAACCCACAATACCACCATTGAGTAGAATGGAAATTATAGCAAACAAAAGAATGGAGTGGATCCATCCAATCATGGTTTCAGAAAAGCCAAACTTATTTAGGTTCATGAATAGAAAATCCCAAAAGAGGGTGTCAAAGGCTTTCCGTATGTCAATCTTGAGACCCAACCCTCCACCTCTAGAGTTCTTCCCCAATAAGTTGGCAAGCTCAGAGGCCAAACCAATATTAGTCTGAATTAATTTTCCACGCTGGAAAGCACCTTGCTCAAGGGAAATAATTCTAGGGAGGAATCTAGAGATTCATGAAGCCATGATTTTAGACAAAATTTTACAAAAAAAATTGCCCATGCACAAGGGCCAAAATTCCAGGGCTCACACCCCCTCCACCTTAGGATTTAAAAGAAGGAAATTATTGTTAACTCTGAAGGGGAGCGTACCTGAGGCAAAAAATGCTTGACCGCTCTGCAGACATCACCATGGATAATATCCCAACAATGTCTGAAAAAAGCTCCCGTGTATCCATCAGGCCCAAGAGAGCTATCGGGGTCCAGGACCCAAATGGCCATCTTGATTTCTTCCTCAGACGGAATCGAATCAAGAATAAGCCGATCATCCTGGTTAAGAACTCACGGAATGATGTCCAAAATGTCAATATGACTCTCAAGCTCCACCCTTCCATGGAAAGAGTCATAGAAATCGACCAGATAGCTCTCCATCTGATCATGGTCCTTGACCTCGGTACCATCCTCTTTTTCAATGCTTCTGATAGCATTTTTTGACCTCTTCATTTTTGCCATAACATGGAAAACTTGGAATTACGGTCACCCTCTTTTAACAATTTAATTCTGGATTTTTTGCCCACATCTTCTCATGGTTCTCCAAAGCTTTCCAATGGCAAACTTTAGCATCTATCTTGATGTTAAATAAAACATCAGTCATGCCTTCCTCCTCGATTCTTCTCTGAATATAATCCAGAGAAGTCCTAAAGTTAGATACTTCAACTTCCAAATTTGGGAAAGTTTCACGAGACCAGGATCGAATAATTGGCTTAAATCTTTTCAATTTCTGGACCAGGAAGGAAATAGGGGAGCCAGAGCATTCAGAACTCCAAGCATTTCCCACCATAGGGGTAAAATCAGGGTGATCCATCCAAAATTTATTGACTCGAAATGGGCAATTTTTGGGCTTAGAGGATGTCGCAGAGCATACCAAGAGGGGGGCATGGTCCGAGGTAGATCTAAGGAGGACCTTTTTCGTGCAATCATTGAAGATATTCAGCCATTCTGAGTTGACAAAGGATATAACTAGGATTGCAGAGACATTTCCCCGTTGTCTATTGTTGCTTAATGTGAATTTTCTCCCAGAGAAGGGAACCTCAATCACAAAGGTGGCATCCACCATTGCACCAAACTCCACGGTAGCCCGCATACAGAATCTGCCCCGGCTGCGCCTTTCATGGTCAAATAACGTAGCACTAAAGTCACCTAATATCATTCTAGGCCACCCCAAAGAGCCAGTGACCAAGTCCAACCATAGGCCCCTACGATCTGCTCTGAAGTACCTGGCATGCACAACAGAGATATCTAGCATGCTTCCTTGCCAAACAACTTGGATGGACAAGTGTTGGTCAGACATAGAAGAGATAGTGGGTTTTGTCATGGCCCTACTCCAAACCACCGACAGATTTGGCTCTCAGTTGCCTCTATCATTGTGAAGAGGATCAGGCGCAAATCCCAATTTATTAAAAATAGCTTGCGAAAATTTCCAACATCAATCATTGGCTCTGCAATAAAAATTAAATCTGGCTGATGATCAGGAACTAATTTTGCTAAGGTCACCTTGGCGACGGCCTTCTTCTTCCCACGAATATTCCAAAACAGAACACGCATGGTCAGTGGTGAGAGGAGAATGAATGATCAGCCCTAGTAGGGACCTGATCAAAGCATGGTCAACGGTGAGAGGAGAATGAATGATCAGCCCTAGTAGGGACCTGATCCTTTGAAGTAGCTTTCTTTCCTTTCTTCTTCTACTAAACAACCCAACCCTCATTACCACCCTCGCGATGCCTGGCGGCCATATCAACAAAATCAACACCAGTAGCAGCCTGAGTCTACCTAGAGATGCTAGCACCATGCCCACTAGAAGGATCCAAGCCACCGCGGACTGCATATCTTTGACTTCGGCGAATGGCAGTATCATGGGTTAAGGGAACCTCACCCAAGACCGTACCTCCATCTGAATCAACCCCAGGCCCCAAATTTGATTCTAGCGGGTTGGGAGAAGTAAGGTGCGGGTCATGATGGCTAACCTGATCCATGCGCTCCATCTCAAGCACCACCTCTAGGCCAGTTTGAGTTTTCATATGTGCGCAAGAGCTATTCATGACAAGCAATCCTAATTGCTCGCCCAAAGGAGAAGGTTTCCTTGATTGAGGAGTGAGATCCTCTAAGATATTCTCCTCAGATTCACTTTCCGAAATAGGGTCCAATCCCTCATCACTGCACTCTGTGGTGGCACCACCGGTAATTGCACGGTTTTGCCCGTCTCCACCGCTCTCTATGGTGGCATCATCTTCTACAACATAAGAAGGAGCTCGAGTAGGGACCCTTCAAGCCAAGCCAGGTCCTCGGTGAGGATCCTTGTCCACATAAGTTGCTCCTGGGATGCCAGGATCCTTCTCCACCAAGGCTTCTTTAGCATCAGCCATCTTCTTCTCTCGGCAGGAAGCAAGAGAATGGCCATTTTTTTTACAGAAGCCACAGCGAGCAAGGTTTTTCCTCATGGACAAGTTTTTGTTTAAACCAAAAGAGGTTCAACGTCCCAGGCTTCCGCCTTTCCACTTGAATCTCATCTGGTCTCATCCCCCCAATCTCCATCTCTACCAGGACACGAGCGAAGTTCCCATACAGAACTTGCTTGGTGCTCTGATTAAGAGCAACAGGCCTTCCCGCTGCCTTTGCATGGTGAGGAGGACCTTCTTGTGCCAATACTAGAGAGGAAAGTTAGGAAACCTGACCCAAACCAGTGCCTTATTCACCATTTTCTCGTGTATGTTGAAGTCAGGGCTCCATCGCTGAAATCTAACATACTGACCCCCAATTTTGACAGAGCTTCTTCTCCAGATTGACGCCTTATCTCCCTCTAATTCGAACTGAAAAATAGTGAATCCTTTTCCCGTAGGCACCTTCTTCACTTTCCCCTTCAGATTCCAGGTCTCACCTACTTCTCTTCGAATCTCATCCAAGGAAACATACCTGAAGTTAATCCTTCGAATCAGTGCAAAGCAATATTTCTCAAGTCTTTCTTCGTAAGCTTCTTCAGGAATAATAACTTTGGTACTGGTACCAGCGTAAATGGGATCTGGGAGTTCGTCCACCTCCGGGAAGATACTTCCAACAATCCTAGCATAAGATTCCTGAATGTTTGGAGCAACACCAACATTTGGTTCATGAACAGTAGGGGCATTCACCACCATTGCCGGGTGGGATCCATCAAGATCCTGTCCTTCTCCCAAAACTTTTCCTTTTGAGGTTTCACCACCACCGCTACTCATCATTTTTCCTCCCCTTGCAACGGTTGCTTCTCTATCCATCTAAGCAATGTTGAACCCCTACCCCCTTCCTCTAATCAATCTCTGTTCCTAGGCGACTGCAACGGTGGGCTGAGACTCTTGAATGGAAGTATAGAACAAATATGGAACAACGGTCTTTAATTTGGTTTTTCATCTTATTCTCTCATTTGTTGTCACTCAATAGAAGCATAGAACAAATATGATCATTTACAGAACTATTTCATGGACAATGACGACCTAACCAAGTGGACATTTCAGTATCATTTTGATTCCATTAATTTCCTCCCTAAAATCTCTCCTTTTTTGTTATAACAATTGTTTAACTAAGCTTGGTATGGGAGAAGGCTGGGAAATGGGAGAGCAGAGAGAGATTATAACTTGATTCCAGCAAGAGAAAAGAGATATTATGACTTGATTCCAGCGAAAGAAATGTCTCACTCAGGTTGCCGTTGAAGAACAAGAATGCAACCTGGTTGCTAGGTTTGGGGTTACAAGATGATGAGGGTAAATTTGTCTTTTAATAGGCTAGATTTAGGGTTTTAGAGATGATGAGGGTAAATTTGTCTTTTTAGTTTAATATCTAACACTGTTAGGGAATAATGGAACCAAAGTAAGCATCTAGGAACTTCAAGGGAGGGTTCTGCTAGGTTTCAAAGTAGAGGGCAGATAATTGATATTTAGGTGCAGTACAGGGGAGGGAGAAGAGGCTTGCAACACTCTTAAGATTACGGCTGGAATACATCCATGCTGACTCCTTGCTTCACTTCTTAATTAAACTTTTGCGAGACTTCAATCATCTGCCATGAAGGATGTTTGTTTTCTTGTCAATGCTTTACATTACTTGCTGCTTCATTTGGAATGCTAAAAATCTCTGTAGTGCTTCTAAATCATCTCCGAGCCTATAGTTGTTTTGGAAAATATCAATAAATGGGCCATGATTTTAGGCTATTTTGTTTAATTTCTCCAAGAAACTGCTCCCCAGTTACCAAACATTTATCTTTAATTGAATATCATGAGCTCTACTACACTATCATTTGCAATGGAAGCTTTATTAAAATACAAGTGAAGCATGATAGGCCTCGATTATTGCTTATGACAAATCTTTTATTGTCGTTTCCATGGGTTATGGATATGTAGAAAAGAGAGGAATTTAGTTTTGGGAGATCTCATTAGCGATGGACTCTAGCGGCGTGAGGGTTTCTCCTCCGGCCGATCCGGCGGTGATTGGTGATCAGGACAACTGTCTTTCAGAAGGTGATGGAGGGCGCTGTTGTTGAGCAGATCCTTTCCTTATTGCAGAATCACATCTGATATCAGTAGGAATCACTGCTCCTTTAATCCCCGGTGATCAGCCTGCCTCGTTTGCTGCGGTGGTGGGAAACTCAACTACACCGGTGTCAATGAGGATCTCGCCTTTACCTTCTGTGGATAGCCTCCCTTCTCCTACAAGAGTAGGAAACCTGACTAGTATCCGTACACCTCAGGTAGCGTATGTGAGACAACTTGATAAGCACAGGAATGCACTGCTTGGGTGCCTAAATTTTAGATCGATTACTATGGACTCCCTTCACTCTATAGTTCAATCGAGTTGGAGTTTGAAGGGCTAGATTATGTTGAAATCGCTGGGAAAAGGTTTTGATCTTTTCTGTTTCAGTTTAGAGGCTGATATGATGAGCATCTAGAAGCGTGGCCCTATTCGAATTGAGGGACAACTATGTTTTCAGCGATGGCGACTTGAGTTTAAGGCTGAAGATGAAGATAGTACCCATCGTCTGGTATGGGTGAGGTTCCCTAACCTGCCTCAGGAATATTGGGATGAAGAAATCCTTCTTACCATAGTAAAGGCAGTGGGCCGGCCAATTGCTATTAATTGAAGGACTCGAGATTCGCACTATGGACACTTCGCACATATATGCATTAATTTGGGTGACTCAAAGCCTCGGGGGGTGGAGATATTTTTGGGGGATCAAAAATATCAAGAACTTGGAAGACTATCAAAAGTGCCCTGGTCAAATGATTAATTTTGAGAAAAGCAAGGTTTTTCTCAATGCAAGCCTTGCAACGAGAAAACTCAGAATAAAGGTGGTTCTTGGCATTCCGGAATGCAATTTTCCTACTTGCTATCTTGGGTTGGAAGTCTTTGAAGGCCGTGTTAAAAATGACCTAATTCGTCCACTCATGGATAAATTCAAAAGCAGGATAGCAAGCTGGAAAGGAAAATTACTATCTCTTGCAAGAAGAGCGGAATTGGTGAAATCGGTGATGAGTAGGATTCCTTTGCACAACTTCTCTGTGTACTTATGGCCAGAGTCTTTGATCACTTTAATGGAGCGATGGATCTGAAATTTCATCTGGACTGGGGAGGCAACATTATCCAAATCAATAACTATCAAATGGAACCAAGTTTGCAAACTGAAAAAAGAAGGCGGGTTGGGTATAAGGCATCTTAAAGAGATCAAACTTGCCCTCCTGACCAAGTTATCAAAACAGATAATTCTGAGTTTGCAGCTTTTCTCATAGGAAGATTTATGTAGATTATGGTAGTTTGAGAAGTATTGGTTCTTCCCTCCATTCTTCTAGGCCTACGCAAAGTCTGGAATTTGGTCATGGAATCAGAGTGATAGGTTGTTGGAGATGGCTCCTCCATCAACTTCTGGTACGACATATGGCTGGGAGGATCGAGATTAGTAGATTTGGTGGATGATATCCCAAATAATGGTAATGCTCTAGACTTAGATTATATTAAGATGGGAAATGGGATTAGGAACAGTTGCCAAATGATTTTCACATATCTCAACTCTAATAGAGTCGATTCCTCTTCCATCAGCTCCTATGAAGGTCAAAAGGGTCTGGTCGTTGACAGAGTCAAGAAAATTCTCAGTGCCATCTGCATGGGAAAGAATTAGGGACAAAAGCCAAATCAGAGGATTGTGGACTACGGTTTGGTTGAAGGGCCTTCACCTACGGCTATCAACCTTTGGATGGCGATTAATGCATGGAGCTTTTCCTTCTAATGATAGAATAGCCAGCAAGTCAGTCCCTATGGTGTCGAGGTGCTCTTTCTATGGTAAAAGTGTGAGAACTTTTGAACATCTTATTATTCATTGTGAGTATTCAGCCTCTTTATGGTCTTCAATACTGAATTTTTTTAATCAGAGGTGGTCTGGATTTCCTGAGATTGAAAGCCTGTTGTCATGGTGGAAAAGAAACAGAAGAGTAATGTCTTGTGGTAGTGTCTGGTTGTCTATGGCCTTTATTATTCCATATCATATTTGGAGTGAAAGAAATAGAAGAAGATTTGACAACTTGCATGCACCAGTGGGTATAAAAATAAAAAATATTCTACAGGACATCAGCAATTTCTCAGTTTTAGTCCCCATTAAGGTCCGAATGATGGCTGATTTTTTGCTTGCTAAAAGCTTGGGAGTAGTCACTGCAGGAACTCGGGCAAATTGAATCCTTGAGCTTCAATGGAGTGCCCCCCCTATTAATTCCTTTAAGTTGAACATTGATGGTTGTTCACTAGGGAATCCAAAGTGCTCAGGGGGGAATATTAGAGCTGCAAATGGGACTAGTTTAGTCACTTGTGCTTTCTATGAAGGTGTGGGGATAAATTTCATGGCAGAGTTTGCAGCCTTTTTCCATGGTCTAAAACGTGCAGCTGCCAAAGGAATAAAAAATCTGATAATGGAGTGTGATTCTCATGTTGTAATCATCTGCGTTCAGAAGCAAGCCATTCCCTAGTGTTTTGAGCAAATGTGGTGGCACTACAAAGGCTACCTGGATAAAATCTCTTTGAGCATTGTTCATTGCTATCATGAAGTTAATACAGTGGCAGATAGATTAACAAAACGTGCAGTAGCGACTCAAAGTTCCACTACCTAGAGTTCATCTCCTTCTTTTATTTTGTCTGATTTGGAATGGGATTTGCAGCATAGACCTCGTTATAGGTTCCTATAATTTCTAAGCTTTGGATCTCTGCTTTGCTGATGGCCATGCCAAAGGTGAAGTAGGGTTCTAAAGATTTTTTATTTCTATTTTTGTCTTTGAAGCCCTGTTTTTTTGATGGTCATGCCCCAAGGTGAAGCAGGGTTTTGAAGTGGAATTGTACCTCTCATTCTTTCATTATTTTAATACAATTGTTGACTTTTAGCAAAAAACAGAAAAGATATGTAGAAAAGAAAAGAAAAAGGATAATAAAAGCCAAGCCATTAGGTTAACTAAGGGCTAAAGCCCAAACAAATGAAGAACCAAGGGAAGGGGACAAAACAACCATCAAGGGGGATACAAGAAAATTAAGGTGGGGACAATTACATGCCAAGAAAAGGAGGGAACGCTAAAAAATGGGGGAGGGGAGTAACAAAAGAAAAGAAGCTACATCAAAATTAAGGGGAGAGAGAGACAACTAAAAGATCCCAAGCCAAAACAAAGTGCTTATTTCTAAAAAAAATCTAGATACTTGGCACACCTATAAAGGATTTTATTCCTCACCTCGAAGGTGATGGCACTCCATATTTGATCAATAGATCGGGAGGAGGGAGTCCTGACATCTCATTTTATTTCTTTCACACCAAATATGATGAATTGCTGCACAAAAAACAACTTACCTAGAATATCATAAGAAGTTTTGTCAATGAATTCTTTTAAGATTCACCTATATTCCCTATTAAAAGAAAGGATAAATCAAAGGAGGGGCCTTTCTTGAGAATACCATTTCAAACCGACTTGAAAAATGAAAAACCAATCATATAATAGACACACCCAATAAAGATGGTGAGCAGTCTCTAACCTCCATGTGATCCCCACCATATGATGGAACCATGCATACTGAATACAATGTTTTGTTTATATTTATCTCCTTGCCATTTCCTACGCCATGGCTAAAGGAAAAATACACTCAAACAGGGCCATAAATGTTCTATCTCTTTATAATACAAAATTAATAATACCCCTTAGCTGTTCCTAGCACCCTTTAAACATCATCCGAACCACTTGGTGAAGGAAACAGATGGGTGAAGGAAAAGCCTCCGGAGGAGTATTTCATTTTTTGTTCATTTGTTGCACCACATATAATTCAAGAGTCTAATAAAAAAAAAAAAGGGAAAAGTTAGTCAAGAGTCTCTTCAATAGCATTTACGTTGCCCACTTCAACTTGTGGACCACAATGGTCATAATCTCCAAATACTTTTAAAGCATATGCAGAAAATCGGTAACGATTAACTTCTTGATGTGGTTGATAATAGATAGTAGTTAGAGTTACGAAAGGGTCGGTCAAGATTTCACCCCAAAAAAAAAAGTTCATTCAAGAGTCTATTCAATAGCAGGTACCTTAGACTATTCAACTTGGGACCACACTGGTCAATTTCCCAAATAAATTCAAAGAAAATTTTAAAAAAATTATACAAAATTAATTTTCATTTAACTTAATTACTCAACCCATCTTTTGTTTAACAAAACTACTCAAAATTAATTAATTAAATAACATAATACAAAATAACCCGAAATAGTGTACCTCACTCACCACGTTTAATTTTTAACACTTTTATCCATGACTCCCCTCTACTTCCTTCGCTGCAAACCCACCAAGACCTTCCTAATGAGTAAACCAAACCCCCCCCCCCCCCCCAAAAAAAAAAAAAAGCAATTTCTTATGTGTTTATAGTCCGAGGGACATACCCTCCAAACTTTTATTTATGAAAATGTAAGCTTACAATCTAATGGAGAGAATTGTACCTAGTTACAAAGTACAGAACCCAAGTACAATCAATACAGAATAGATTTCTCTCTCTTATTCTTATGCTCTGCTTGGTTCTATATCTATGTATTTATTTTCTGGATCCGAGTGATGAAATCATTCATTTCAAGGGCAGAAGGTGATGAGGTAATTAGCACCGGTGCATGTGAATGTGCTTGTCTGATCATCATATGCATAGCTGTAGGCTTGAGGACACTGATTCTTAAAGATTTTGGAGTAGCTGGTGGGTGGGCAAGTCTTAGACGTATTATAGGCACCAGTGCAACAATACTGAGCACTTCCAAATGCATCGCACGCACTTTTGCAAGCAATCGTACTTCCATCAGACCCCTTCACACTCAACACGGATGGGCAAACCGAGTTGATATTAGCTGAACATCCCACTGTTTTGCAACTACCAGTTCCACCTTGTGGAGTCACCGAGAGTGGCAAGTTAAATCCATCAACTAGGCTGATATCATAGTATTCCTGGTTTGAACTACTACTCCCTATAGTGAATTCTGCCAAGGTGGCAGGTGGAGTCGCTCCCGCCCCATTGCATGCAACTTTACCGGAGCCACAGTCTGCGGTTTGACATTTAAAAGTTCCAGTTGAAGATGAGCAATATGTTCGACCCCAGAACCTGCCGGACCATCCAGAAGAGGCTTTTATTGAATTTGAAGCTCCAGAGGCCAATTCGAAACCAGTTGAAGAAAGTTGTGCACTGTTAGATCCCGCTAATGTCCCTGGCCAGACTGTATACCCACACTTGTTTTTGAACGTGAAGGTAACTGACAAGCCTCCTGCAAAGAAATAAATGTTAAAAACATTCTTAGCTAGCTTCAACCTTCAACAAGGATAATGGAGAAACCTAGGGGAAAATAAATAAAATAAAGATAGAAAACCACATGAACAAACCTGAGACAAGGGCCAAGAGGAGGGCGAAGAGAAGTGGGGTGTGTACTCTAGACTCCATTGCTGCTTGTATCGAAATGGGAACCTGTTGGCTGTTACCCTTTCCCAACTCAAGGTGGGTATTTATAGGCCAAGGTCCGTAACCTCTTTGCTAAGCAAGAAGCCTTAGCAGCCACAGGTTTTCCAGATGTTCATATGTCCGGCAATCAAGGGAGGCTGACCGACTTCAATTTTCTTCTTAGGATAGGATCGTCTATGACTTTTCTTCTTTTATCTGTTAACCTCATTAGGATAATACGAAGGTTCAAAGAAACACGTACCATGTATCTAGAATTTGGAAATCCTATCCAAACTCAAGATATTATTTACACGAGTACATAGAGGCAGGAGAGTAAACGAATTAAGGATATTGTGGTAATTAAGTAAGGGTTTGCCTAGTTGTAACCTAGGTAGGTTACAAAAGGCTTGTAACCCACTTCTACTTACCAAAAAGTCCTGTAGTGTGAAAGAAATGATTGCTTCAAAGGGATTCAAAAAGTAATTTCATGTGTTTATATTCTCAATAAAAACTTAAAAGTTACTACACAACTTTTTATGACAAAGTGTTTAAAAAATAATAGAAATGGAATTTTATCCTCAAACAGACCCATCACTGCGAATTGAAATCTAAAATCTCAATTCCTCATCTCTCTAAAGTCCAACATGGGATTGAAAAAAAAAAAAAATTATACTAACCTTGGGTGATTGGGTCTATTGCTTTGAGTAAGGGTGTCCATTTTCAGTCCGAGCGGGTTGGACTAATCAAGAGAAACGTGAAACAAACATTTATTGATTTGAGTTTTTATCAAATTGGACCAAATCAAGCAAATCGAAACTGTAAAAAACCTTATGACAACTTAAGAAAATTACTAAAAGAGAACATATTACCTACAAGAGGCTATTAAGTCAACTCAATAAAAATCAATCGGTCTGAATTGAAATTGAACTTTGATTTCAGTTTGGTCTAATACTAGATAAAATCTAGATCAAAATGACCAAAATCGGAAATGGATCGAATCAATCACAAAAACCTTATAATCAGACATTCTGAAATAGCCTAGATTGGTATTACTATGGTCGATTTCGATCGAAATTGATTTATTCAACCAATGATTTTAAACTCGAAATTGAGTATCAAAACAATCTCTCTAGTGATTCCAATTCTAAATTGACCATTCTAGAACTGCCGGAGTTGGATAGTTCACGACCAATTCTAATCCATATCGGCTAATACCAGCATTTTAACTCAAAATCAAAGAGTAAATTGGTCCCTAATGATTCCAGTCTAGATCAGATCCGAATCAGTCACAAAAATGCTAGAATTGACACTAAATTCTAAAAACCAACAACCCAATCCCAAAAATCCTAGAAATGCCGCCATTCTATAATAATCTGAATTGGGGTTGATCCAAACTAGCCAAATCAACAAGGAATTTTAAACTTGGAATTAGAGATCGAACTGATCATGGTTTCAAGTATCGGTCTGGGATCGATCGTATCGACTGAGACCGATCCTTGATCCGGATCATTTCAGGGGTAAAATAGGTAAAAAGTAGTACCTTTTATAAAAATCAGAGGTAAAATAGGCTGATACCCACTGATCCCATCCGATCTAGATTGGTATCGAATCGGCATCGACAGAGACCAATACCGATACCATCCCCTACATCCTTGGAACTGATTCCTATAAATTTTGATCTAAATCGAATCACAATCGGACCCAAAAAAACCCTAGAATCCCTCAAATCTTAAGACCCAAAATCTAGTCCTATAAACCTTATAATCGATTTTAAACACGGAATCAGAGACCAAATCAATAGTTGCCAATATCAATCCAAATCAAAATCAAATTGGAATTGACCAAAATCAATTCCAAAACCCTTAGAATGGACCTATAAAATATATTATAATTACAAAATTTCACATGTCATCATTGTAGTAGTACCAAGTCTACGATATTGCTTTACAAAAAAAAAAGCCTACAATATTGCCATTTGTCATCTTCTTGAATTTTTCCTTTATAGAAAACACTAGCATGTTTAATACAATTGATTTCTTTGAAGAGAGAGAGAGAGAGAGAGATGATTAGAACTATCTTACCGACCTCATCTCTAATGCATAACAATAGAAATTACTGCAATATAATTGATACATGAATTTCTAGAAATAGGTTTTATTTTCTAAACTTCAAAAACAAAAATGAAGTCCACTAGAAGTTTTAAACCCTAAAACTAGGGGTGTCAATTCCTAAACCGAACCGGTAAAACCGGCCGGACCGAACCGATAACAACCCGGACCGAACCGAACCGAAGCCTTATTGGTTCGGTTCGGTTTCAAGTATTGTAACCCCAAAACCAAACCGAACCGCACCGAAAACCGGATGAACCCGAAGCCAAATCGAAACCGGCTCAAAACCCGGACCGAAACCGAAACCAAACCGGTAAGAAACCGAAACACTCCAAAATTCATTAAAAAAATTAAAATTTGAATAGTTTTGTATACATTTGTATGAAAAATCGAATTCAAACTAGACCAAAAATCAAAACCAACCCGGTTACAAATCGATTTAAGAAATCGAAGTTCAACAATTCATCATTTGGTTGTTTCCTAATGGCTCCATACCGGTTTAAAAACCGATCCAAACCGAAATGAACCTAATAAATCCAAACCGGTACCAACCCGAACCCAAACCGCACCGAAACCGACACCGGACCGAAACCGATAAATCCTTATTGGGTCGGTTTCGGTCTCTTCCAAACTCACACCGAAACCGGTGGAACCGGACCGAAACCGCACCGACCCGGACCGTTGACACCCTTACATGCAGGTCGCATATGGAAAAGAATTTATATGCAATTGCATAGCTAAACACAAAACCTTCAGAACATTAAAACATAATTATTAGAATTGAACTTAATAAGTAAGACACATAATCATAGTTAATTAACATATGTTTACCTTTTTACTGGTTTACTCCCATATCTCAATGTTATCTTGCAAACTGCACACATAACCATTGTTTACATATGTTTACCTTTTTATTGGTTTCCTCCCATGTCTCAACGTTATCTTGAAAACTGTACATCTCTATACTTCCATGATATGTAAAATGTAATTATGGAATATTAATAGGCAACTTCTTATTGATTGAAATGAACAAAGGATCAGTTCTATGAACACTTATTTTGTGATGAAAATAAATCATTCAAAATATGCACCTCAACCTCATGCATAATAAATGTTTAGAAAAGTCCAATGAAAATAGTGTTGCATAAAAATAAACACACAAGGGGGACAAATCTAATTTCCCTATAATGGAAAGGAAAAATCTCATTGTAACCAAAGTAGCAAATTTAAAAGCTGTAACCTTATCTTTTTGTCCTTTTAAAATACTATATTAAATAACTTTTTTTATTTCTTAAAAATATTTTTTTGCCCCTACATTAAATATTATAAGACGAGGAACAATTAAAAGAAAGTTACAACTCCTTACTTGACCACTTCGATCACAAGAAGATGCACCTTGATATAAATTTTTTTTATTGGTCATATACTGAATCACAGACTCAAGCATTAGAGGTGTGTGTAGATGTAGGGATGACTAAATGTAAAAAATTTCATCATAGGCTTGAGGATAGGTGACTTGTTTAGGGCAGTTGATCTCTACATTCTATTCTATAATTAAATCTTATCTTACCAAAAAAAAAAAAAAAAAAACGAATCCAGCCAAGTTTCCTTCACCGTGAGTCATTGTGGCAGTGGGATAAATAGCGGATAAAACAGCAAAATCGCAATCAATAGGGGAGAGAAGGTGATCATATCTAAAACGATCTATCATTTAGCCACCGGTGAAGGAAAACTTTGTCCTATAATTTATAAGGGGAGGGTTAGTTTCAACCTCTAAGTAGGGGAGTAATAATGACCCTTACCCCTAGAAGGGTGGGCGAATCATTCTCGGGTAACTTTCCTATTAGAGTAAAAAAACTCATATTGGTCTTCGCAGAAGCCGATCCATATTGATATCGATAGGAGCTGATATCAATTCTTAGTTGTTCCTATGTCGATGTATCGATACGGACCAAAGGTTAAAAGGTAAAAAAAATACGATTTTTTAGGAACAAAACGGTGGCAAATCTATCCGATAAAAACCGATACGTGCCAATCTCGATCAATATCTAATCTGGATCAGTATGAACCAACACTGATATCATATCCAATACCGATCCCTTTTAACCATGCTTGACGTGGTTAGCAATTGGCCATTATATAATCATGATTATATAAATTTATAACCTAATATGTAATACCATTTTCGGGATTTTCTTTTGACAACCATTGAGGATTTTTTTTTTTTTAATAACATAAATTGCTTTTCAATGAGGATAAATTTTAATATTTCACATATGAATTCGAAAAATGTGCGAGATAATTATTGTTTTGATACTACATAAGGATAAATAATATAGTGGACAATCAAAAGAAGGTTACAAGTTTTAAATACATTTTTATAGGTTTCATTTGGAGTACCATGTTTGAATATCAAATTCTAAACCATCTCAACTAAGTCCTCTAAACTAAACCAATGGAGATTAAGTTAAAATAGCAAGTATCAAAAATGATGGAGAGCAAAGGTTTTGTTAACTAATATTATACCAATAAATAATTATATATGCGGAGGTGTGCAAATACATTGTCGTGTTTCAAGAGATTTCTCCCATAAATAAAATAAGGGAGGAGGTTAGGCATGCTACCAACTTTCTTGGAGCTAGCAACTCAACCAATATTAGGAGGGCCGGAGGGGTGAGATGAGAGAATCATAGGTGATTTTTTCAATGAGAGGAAGAGACAGATAGACACAAATCTGCGTATGTATACCCAACCTTTTTCCTTCAAGGACAAAGTTTTCAATCCGGGAATGACTCCTGCAACATAGACATAGGGGTGCATGATGACGACATTGCCCCTGGACACACGCCCCAATGTCTAGGCAATTATGCATAGAGCTCACCCTTGGACAAAATATAAAATGTCACATATGATTTTTAATAATGAGTGTAACTTATGCTGCGCTTCCTTGTATTTATTTCTTTCCTTTCCTTCCTTGACCTCTCTCGCCCTATTAGTTTTTTAAATGAAGTTATTCTACCTTATTAGGTTGGTCATCTTTCATATTGAACCTTTTCACTTCTATCATCAAATTTCATCTAAAAATTGACTGGTTGATATGTATGATGATATAATGCTTACAAGGTAATATTACCAAAATATATATATATATATATATATATAAACACCGAAGTCACCCCAACTAGAGATTAATCTCTAAGGTGGTGACCAAACCCAAGATCAAGGCTGTGTTTGGTATGCATTCCCATTATGAGAATGTACATTTCCATTCTGAAATACAGAATGTGTTCTTAAGTGAGAATGAGAACATTGTTTGGATAAAATGTTTATTTAAAATGCATTTTTTATGTGAGAACGCTCAGACATTTTATCAAACATCTTATCGGCAGAATCTTTTTGGTGAAAATCCCAGACAATATTACATCAATAACTCACAAATAAAAAAATAAAATTTTGATTGGTTCCTTAATTAGTATTGCTTACATCAAACCTGTAAAGATGGCGAGGAAAAGAGAAGATTCTAGGATTTTGGATTCGAGAGAAGATCTTAAGAAGGAGAAAAAGAGAGATTTGGGGAGAGAAAAGTGGTTTTTAGAGAAAGAAAGAAAATAGTTTTTGGAGATTTGTAAGAATGAGACACAATTCTTTGGGAGAGAAGGTGTCTTTCATAAGATTAGTGGCAGATTTATTTTCATTAGGGCTGCATTCTTGGCCGTGTTCTAGAGTTTTGAGAATGGAATGCTTACCAAACAATGTTTTTAATAGTTCAGAATGTGTTCCTGGTCCATAATTCATACCAAACACAGCCCAAGTAAACTTAATTAATAACAGTTTCTGTTAAGTGTTTTGTTTTATGAAATTTCTTTTATCTTAAACACATAATGAACTCCATAAATACCTCATCGTTATCAAAGTGACCTGAGATTTTCCAATTCCCATGGAAACAGTGGTAACAATTTTACTTTGATTCAATTGATTGAATTTCTTTCCATCTAAAAAAAATTGATTGAACTTCTGGGTAAACCAGGTTGTCCAATTACTGATCTGGGTTGAGGATATAATTTGAATCAAGACTCAAATGGGCCATGATTTACATCCATTACAATAGTATTTTAATGCTATTTAAAAGGTTTTGAAATTGAGAATTTGAGTTTTTACTCATTGAAAAAGGGATGATGGTCACTGGGCAAGCACATCCATAGTGAATTTCTTTTACTATGATAACCAAGATGAGTAAACCAGGAGTTACTAGAATCCAATATGGGTGGCTTAATCGATCTTTTAATTGAGAAGGTTTAGAACCCGTAGCTGTTTGATGCCATTCAGAGGATACATAATCAATAGTTGTTTGTTGGTTTCCTCCCATGTCTCATGTTATGTTGCAAAAATCACACCTATAGACTTCCATAAATATCATGTAAAATGTAACATTGGATTGAGGTATTTATAGGCAACTTCATATTGATTGAAGTGAACAAAGATTAGTTCTATGAATATTTATTTTGTGATGAAAATAAATCATTTCGAATATGCATCACCTCATTCATAATAAATGTCTAGAAAGGCCCAATGAAATAAGTATTGCATAAAAACAAAAGATACACAATACAAGTTAAATATAATTGCCCTATAATGTATAGGGAAAGGAAAATTTTTGTTGTAACCGAAGTAGTGAACTAAGAAACTTAAAACTTATTTGCCCTTCTAAGATAACACATTTTTTTTTTTGCAATTAGGGTAAATAATTCTATTTCACATAAAAATTGATTTAAATACAACATGAAATAACTTTCAATTTTTTGAAAATCCTTTTTTACCAATCCGTTGAATAATGTATTATATAACTTTTTGAATAAGACAAGGAACAATTAAAAGGAAGCTACAACTTTTTCATCACTTTGGTGACAAGAAGTTGCACTTTGATTTAATTAGTTTTTATTTAATTATATACATAATTACAAATTTAAACATTAGTTGTGTGTAGATAACTAATCATAAAAGCTTCCATCATACCATTTTTGCCCCTACCTCATTGCACACATAACCTATAATTGTTTGTAACATCTGCTCCCCTCTGCTATCTTGTTCACCATGCACTTCTGTTTAGACTACTTGAAGGGATTTTTCTTATTGACATCCTTCGAGGTGTCAAATAATTTGTAACTTTATTTTTTGCTCTTTAGTATAACATAATTTTTTTCAATCAGAGTAAATCGATCTTATTTTCTCACATATGAATTCGAAAATGTGCAAGAAACAGTAACTTTCAAATTATTTTTGAAACTTTTTTTTTTTTTT
>NC_056561.1:11140295-11162863 GCF_013358625.1 Macadamia integrifolia
TGGGCAATACGAGGCCAAAGAAGAGAGAATGGCCAGATATTTGAAAGAAGTATGTCATTTGGTGACCAATTTCAACACATTCGCAATGGTGCAGATCTGCGAGAAGAAAATGCATTAGCAGATGCCCTCTCCAAACTAGCTACAGTAGAACTCGGGGACTGTGCAAGCTTGGTATATTTTGAAGTACTAGACTAACCTACCTATGAGCAAGAATTGGTGTGCAGTAATACACAGCAATCTGATCCTAGCTGGATGGACCCCATTGTGGACTATTTACATGACGGACATCTCCCAGGAGATCAGATAAAAGTAAGGACAACCAAGAGGAGAGTAGCCAAACACACCCTCCAAGGTGGTGCACTTTATAAAAGGGCGATATCCTAGCCCCTACTGAAGTGCCCGCCCCTGAACCGAGCTGGAGAGACACTTTGCAAAGTCCACAAAGAAATTTGTGGGGGACACATTGGGGGAAGGGCACTGGCCTACAAGGTGTTGCACCAAGGATTCTACTGGCCAAAAATGTAACAAGATGCGATGAATTTCGTCCAGTGGTGCTTTAAGTGTCAAGTACACGCCCCAGTACCACATGTCCCATCTATAGAACTTAGTTCCGTGATCTGCCCGATCCTGTTTGTAATGTGGGGAATGGATATCCTAGGTCAAATCAAGAAAGGAAAGGGCGGTGTCCAATTCTTGATTATCGCTATTGATTACTTCACCAAATGGGTGGAGGCACGTCCCCTATCCAAAATCACTGAATAGGTAATGGAGAAGTTCGTGAGGGACAACGTTTTATACTACTATGGTGTCCCAATGGTTCTGATCAGAGATAATGGTCTACAATTCGACAATCGAAAATTCAAGCTCTTCTACAGTAACTTTAACATTGATTTTTGCAACACTGTTGTAGCGCACCCATAATCGAACGGCCAGGCAGAAAAAATCAATCACATACTTCTAGATGGAATAAAGAAGAGGCTGGACTAAGAGAAGAAAAACTGGGCAGACCAGCTACTTAGTGTACTTTGGGCATATCGCACCTCAGCTCGGACCCCCACAAAGGAGACGCCTTTCTATTTGGCATATGGGACTGAAGTGTTAACCCCAGTGGAGGTGACCCAAGCCTCGTTCTGATCAACAGTGTTCGAAGCTTCACAAAACTAAGTCGGGCTGCAAGGAAACATCGACTTCATAGACAAAGTTCGGGAAGAAGCACTTGTGTGAAATGAAATCTACAAGCAGAAAGTCCGAAAGTATCACAACCGAAGGGTTAAACCATATGGATTCATAGTTGGTGACTTGGTCCTCAGGAAAGTAGCTACAACGGACCCAAGAAGTGAAGGCAAGCTAAGCGCGAACTAGGAAGGCCCGTACATAGTCTCCAAACTGGTGTGCCCTGGTACTTACCACTTGCAGACTCAGGGGGGTACTGCTATACCAAGGGCATGGAATGTTGAAAATCTCAAAATATTTTACCAGTAGATAATTTTATCAGTAGATCGCATTGAAATCTCATCAATTGGGTGATAGTCTTGTAGATTTTATATTGTTAGCATCTTAGCTTCCATATCTTAGCTATTCAATTTTATTCACGGAGTGGAAAAGATTCTATTTCGAAGCAATGTATTTGTCCTAAGTGCATACAACACATCAATAGACTATGAAGCTTCTCCCAAATATCTGGTTGTTCTAAGGAAACAAAGACCTTAACATCTAAGGCACTAAGATCGAGCTCAAGCCCGACAGCATTTAAAACCGAGCTCAAGCTCGGTACTACTAAGACCAGACCCTAGTTTGGTGACTCAAAGACCTTAACATCTAAGGCACAAAGATCAAGCTCCAACTCGACAGCATTTAAGACCGAGCTCAAGCTCGACAGCATCCAAGACTGAGCTCAAGCCTGATAGCGTCTAAGACCGAGCTCAAGCTCGACAATACCAAGACTAGACACTAGTTTGGTGACTCAAAGACCTTAACATCTAAGGCATGAAACCGAGCTTCAGCTCGACAACATCTAAGACCAAGCTCAAGGTCGGAAACATCTAAGACCAAGCTATAGCTCAGCGGCATCTAAGACCAGACTCTAGTTTGGCATCTCATACAACATCCAAAGCATCTAAGACCGAGCTCCAGCCCGGCACTGCTAAAGACTATACCCTAGTTCGGTAACTCAAGACCTTAACATCTAAGGCATGAACTAACTTTAGCTCAGCACCATCAATTCCAAATCTAGATTGGGCATACTTGCACTGTGGTCTGGGTCTAGGCATGATGCTACGCCATACTACGATAAACAAGATCGAATTAAGTTCAATTAAATAATGGAACTACCTTATAGAAATTGAAGAAACATAATGAGCGAAGAAAAAATATTTTTTCCATTGATGAAGGAGGGAAGAAACCCTCAAAGTTACATCGAACCCCAAATGGGATTTTTACTAAAAAAAAAAGAGAGAAAGAAGAGAAGGAAGAGGGTTACATTACTCCCGTAAAAACTACAGAAATCGGGGGGCTGGATCAAGAGGAAGCGAGGTGGTTCACTTGGTGGCTTTAGGGTTGACTTGGGTCACCTCTTCATCGACTCAGCCTGACCAACGAGCTGAACAGAGGGAGCTAGGGTGGGAGCGCGCTGCTCATACTCAGAGAGATCGTAATCTAGCATCTTGCCAAGGACGAATGTATGATATCTTCTGAGTCAGCCTGAAATGAGGAGACATTGACTTCAACTAGCTATTTCTGACCAACTTTAGAGTTCAGCCACCTCTCAGTAGCAACCTCATCGTTCGAAGCCAGCTCGGCTTGATATTTCTTCTCCAGCTCAAAAATTTGAGCTGAGTGTTCAACTTCTTTCTTCTTGCTCACTTCCTGAGCCTCGGCCAGCTCACTCTAGAGTGCATCCTTCTCCTTGACAAGGCTGCTGTTGATCCTGAGCTACTTAGCCACCTCGCGCTTTAGCTCATCAGCCCTCTTCTCATAAACTCTCACCCTCTGCTCCTCAGATCAGGCCTTTCTTTTCTCACTCTCCAGCTGACCTGTGGCCATCTGAAGCTCCCCCAGTAGGTGCTTTACCTCATCATCCAACTTGCTACGAGCAACGGCTATGTTCTCAAATCGACTGATGGCCTCCACCGCATAAGTAAAACCCTATATTCATCCAACGGAGCCATGAATACTAGGAACTCAAATAAACACAAAAGGTAGGAGGCAGGAAATACTTACATCACCCATCTGGGCGTAGACCTACTCTAAGAAGTCAATATCTGCACCACACCCAAGTCGTAATGGGTTTCGCAACCCCGTTCAAGCCATCTTGGGAGGGTTGCCGTGCTATCCCTCATCCATGGGGGAGTGCCTCCTTTTTCGGTCATTTTCCCTAGCTCCAGCTCAGTCAGGTATGTCGATCTACCCCGATGCCTTCTCTCTATAGCCAACTAGCTCCTTCCCTTTCAGAGAGCTCGGAGCCCTGTGCCGAGTTGAATATTGGACTAGAGGGGGCATCTCCTTCCCTTACTTGCCTTCGATAATCAGGGGACAGGACTTGTTGCTCGCGCCAGGGGGAGGAGTGACGTTGGCATCTGAGTTGGGGCTCACTATGGTCTTACCCTTGTCGTCAGCCTTCTTGGCAGCCTGCTCGGCCGCCTCTTTCTTCCTCTCCTCCGCCGCCACCATAGCTAGGGCCTTATTATCTACTTTGACATTAACCACTGCAAGACAAGAAAAATTTGAGCTACATTAGTAATGGAAACAAGTTAAAACTATAAAAAAAATCGAACTTAACCATCATAACCGGACTCGATCAAACCCTCACCATGGACTTCGCTCAGCTCAAACTCCCGGAGGAAGTCTTCATCCTATTGCATGTGAGCATCCACATCCTCCTCACCAAAACACATCTGATATGTTTGGAGGTCAGCTGAGGAGAGCTTGGGTGCTCGGTTCAGTATGGAGAGGGTGGGCTTAACCCAGCTGCTCTTGAAGGGGTTCCCCTCCATCGCCACGTAGAAATACCTCTCCTTCCACTTCTTCATCGAGGAAGGCATGTTGAGGAACATCTTCAGGTCACTATAAGGACCGTCCCTCTCCCTCTTGGTGAAGTAGTACCACCCAGAGGCATCCACTAGTTCGTTCTCATCAAGAACGCACATCACCACATAATCTAGGATGCAGTATTGGTTCCGGATCAGGTTCAGTACCTTGGGCATCAGGATGCTTCAGGTATTCATCATAGTTTTCTTCTCTCTAAAGCAAGAGGCGGAGCCTTCCCTTCAGACTCTGCCTGGCCAGCCTTAGGGACTTCGGCACTCAAGGGGCCCGCACCTGAAGTGCCTGCTACTGCTACACTGGGGGACTGAGCTGAGGTAACCGAGCCAGCTCTAACCCTAGTCGGGATGATCTCAGGTGAGACCACCTCCATAGACTCAGAGCTCGAGTTGCTGCCTAAGCCTAAGCTACCGTCAGAATTGGAGTTGTCGTCAGAGCCCTGACTGCTAGAAGTGTTGTCACTAGAGGACAAAGGGTTGGGAATGGGGCACTTAGGGTGATCTTCCCCAGGCCTCATGTTTGTCCAGGGAGTCTGGTTGGGATCTCCAGGGCTAGTACTAGGGTATGCGGAGGGCTGAGCAGAGGATAGATGAGTCACAACCAATATCGTACTTACTTGTTACTCTAAAATTCTATGAAAGTCTGCTCTGAAGGTAGGAGCGAGCTGAGCTGACTATATCACGAGATCGAATGATAAGACTTTTGAAAAAAAACATACCCTATTTAGAGGAGAAGGCAATGGAGAATGAACAGTTGGATCTTGTTGGGATCAATGACGAATAGGAGCGGTCTCTTTGGCTGCTCGAGGTGAAATAACGACTCTGAGACATGTGGCGCATCGAGCGCATTTCATGCTGAGCGGATAGCGCACGATCGAAAAAGTCAACAGAACTTAATGCTCTATCTATCTAAGCTGAACCGCTAGACCAGGGGGCTGGTGATGAGGGTATTTCTCCCCCACCTCGGCACGGGCAAGGAGCGTCCTAACCAATGCTACACTGATACCTTATCTAGCCGTGCTGACACCTCGGCCCTCCATTAGGCCTTGCTGCCACCTCGGCCCTCCATCGGCCCAAGCTATCACCTTGGCATCTCATCAGCCTGAGCTGCCTCCTCGGCACTCCATCAGGCCGTGCTGCCACCTCAGCCCTCCATCAGCCAGTGCTGCCACCTCGGCACTCCATCAGTCGTGCTACCACCTAGGCCCGACATCAATAACAAGGTTCCTAGAAATGTGTTCTCGTCCACTCCTACATTTAAGGAACATAATACCTATTCGTAAGGATAGGACTCTATCCACTACACGTCACCAGAGACATCTACCCCTCACACAGTTGGCATTTCTGAGATAAGAGGAGAATATTCCCCTAGTATACCCTAGGATCTAGAATATTCCTAGCATTAGAGAGCCATTATCCTCAAGGATTCTATGCCTACCAGGACTCTCAACAAATGTTTCCCATCCTTCCTCCATCAGCAGCCTATAAATATCAAGGTAAGCCTCCCTTAAAGGAGATCGATCACTTCTTTTACTGAAAAATCTCTCTTGAGCATCTGCTGTGGAAAGATCTGACTTAGGCATCAGAAGGTCCACTATTGGGTTAGCCTGGCTCTCCCATGTCCTCTCTTCTGTGCAGGTCGGCTAGAGCACCAGGAACTGTAGCGAAGATCATCCAATCAATTTTTACCGCATCATATAGAAATGGTCAACCACTATGATCGATAGAAGTGATGTCAAGGGGATACTTTTGGAAGTTTAATGTCAAGAAATTTCCTTCCAAGTTCACCCGAAGACAAGTTAGCTATGATTTGGTTTTTTGCATGGCAAAATATCAATTCTCATTCAAATTCTCTTGTGATAAGTTGACATCCAAGCTAGACTTTGTTGACTTGTCCAAAGGCCACCAAAACCAATAGATGGTGTGTCTTGACGTATGTCTCTCGGTCACAGGGGTTAATGAACCACACCACTTGACAAAAAGAACAAGATAAAAAATTATGAAGGAATAAAATAAAAGAAGTTGGAAGGAAGTATGACCTACGTCAGCACCTCGATCAATAAGAACACATCGACAAAGAAGACGTGGTGGTTATTTCACAACCTCCTATGTCAGGGCACATGGCATACTCCGAATAAAGAGTATATTCCATTAAATTAATAGTAAGCATTGAATTTGTGCTAAGTGGTTCAAACATTTTTTTTCTCTTTGTTAGAAAAGTAATATCATTTTTAAAAGATAAAGACAAGGACAAGATATAGCATTTCTCAATCCGATATAACTAACATTAATTACTACTAGACCACAAACCCCATGTTTGGATTAAGATCATCCTCTATACTATGAGTGTGGATCCACTATACCTACTAGGGTTGTCAATCGGTCCGGCCTAATTGGGTTTATTCATTAAAAACCCTTACGTCGTGAACTCTTGTTTACTTAAATGGGCCAAGGTTTGGGGGGTATGCTATGGTTTATAATCGGTGGTCAATTTGTGTTGGGCTTTAATCGGGCTACCTTAAACGGATCTTATATGGTCCTTAAAAGGGCTATGGACCTACTTGATTCTAAACAGGCTCTAAATGTGCCTACCCTAAAATCCTTTTCTAAGCAGATTAAGGCTCCGTTTGGTATCGTTCTAAAAAAACATTTCTGGAGTTTTTTCGTTCTATTGGAACGAAAAAACGGAATCTTCTGTTTGGTGCACTTATGGTCCGTTTCTGTTTTTTTGGAACAAAAAGTGAAAAAAAAAAACTGAAAAAACGAGATTGGACGGAACTCCATTTTGGAGTTCCGTCTTCCCAGTTTCATTCCATTTTACAAAAAAAAAAAAAAAAAAAAATCTCAATAAAAATCTGAAATTTTGAAACACCATTTTTTCGTTTAAAAACTGCATTTTGACACAGAAACTGAAATTTTCGTTTTGGACACGAAACGACGTTTCTGGAATAGAAACGATACCGAACGGGCCCTAAATGTCCAGAAATCTTCCATCTAAACATAGTAAAAGTCATCAAAAACTATTAAATCAAATGTAAATATAAAATTCAGATGCTAGCTTTGGCCTTAATGTTGCATTTAATATGATCCAACTGAAAATGCCAACTGGATGATTCTCATTGTTGGATTCATCTCTGCGACTGTACTGGACCATACAATTCAAAACCCATTGATGAAATAGAAAGATACTCATTAGTTTCCTTCATATATGAAGAAGCTAACGAGAGAGTTCATTGATTTGAATAGGCCGTGGAACTCTTTCTCCAAGAGGAGTTTCGAAACAAGGATGTGGCTTTAAAACTATTGGAGGATAATATTCACAATTTTGGAACCATTTCGAAGGGAATCACGTCTTTAAAATGTAATATAAGTTTCAAGAATTACAAACTCATTTTAACAATTGAATGATCCAAGAACATTTCAAGCCCGTAATTGGAGTTTTGATTCACTGGTATACAATGAAAGAAAAAGCCTAATTTCATTATTCAACTTACAAGCTTAAAGGGGGTCGGGTTGGTCGGGTAAAATGGCTCGATTCTAGCTGACTTCTTAAGCGAGTCGGGTGCTCGACGGGTTAGTAGCCTACACCATAAATGCCCATTTAATAAACGGGCCTGGCTTAGGCCTGACACATTTATTAAACAGACCAGTTCAGGTCAGGCCTTAAGCGAGTCAGACTCAATCACTTATCGTACATGTAAAGATCATATTTCTATCCATTACCAAGGAGAAAAGGGATACATATGAAAATAAAAAGGACAAGTGTTACATCCACACCACGAGATCATAAATTGACTCGTTTAAGCAAAAAAAAAAAATTAATCGTAATTTGACTTTTTTTCTCTGTTTGATAGACTAACACTGACTAATGCTCTTATTCCTTGGCTCCATTCATTTTAAAGCACTTCCATTTTTTATTTTTTATTTTTTTTTATGGGTTGAGGTTTTCTGGTCGGTCACCCCATATGGGAATCTTTTGAGGGGTACTTCCTGGACCGTTGGATCTAAATTTCAGTATGATGAAGTGTTGATTTGGAATAATTGGTATTTATACTTTTAAGAAACCCTCTTTTTGGTAGAAGAGTTTAAGAAACAAGATACGTATTGGTATTTGATAGAGAAACGAAAGAGGGAAGGAAGAGTTTGCAACTGCAACACTCCACCCACCGATCTTGCTGAAGAACGATCAAGCATCAAACTTCCCTTTGCTTGGACAGGTAATTTTTATTTGCAGCTTCATTTTTTTCCCTGTTGATTATAAAGATTCATTGCTTGAAAAGTCTGAGAGAGGGAGAGAGATGGTTTTTTATCTGTGATGACTTGGGGATCTTGCGGTAGCTGATAATCATGAACAAAAGGAGGAGGAGAAACATGGAGAATTGCTGAGGTTAAGAGTTGGGACTATGAGTCGTTATGGAGGTTCTAAGTTTAGAAGGGGCCGGTTGCTTGTCCATGGAAGAAGGAGCACTAATGGTGGTCTAATGTGGGTAAAGAAGGGAGAGATCTCTGATGGCAATGGGATTCTCATTCAAGAAGCTAAAGCTAAAACCAATCGTGGTTCGCAAATTCATGCCCGACAGCCTTGTTCCTCTCAGGCTTTCTGATTTAGCCTGATCCTGTGAGAAAGAGGGGAAAGACAAATGCTCCATGTTCCATCCATGGCATTTGGCATTTGAACTGGTTGGTTGTCATTTCCTTCATCATGATTAGGAAAGAATGCAGGAAGAGCTGAAGAAGAAAGTTGCTAAATCTGTAGGGTAGGGTAGGGTTTCCAACTTCAGGTGTATTGGAACATGCCCAATTTTTTCTCCTTCATGGTTTGATTTGGTTGATTTCGTTTCCTTATTGGTGGCTTTGTTTCAATTTCTATGCTCTTCTGATGATCCAAAAGTACAGAGTATGCAAACAGATCGAGTGATGCATCTCGTCCTTTCCCAAGTTCATAAAACAATTCTGATGCTTACTGTAGCAGTTGGATCAGTTATATGCCTTTCTTTTCCTCCTGAGCTGTTTAGCATCAATGACTTTTCTAGCCCTACAATTCAACCTTCCATAAATATTCTTGTGTTTCCTAACTTCTATCGAATTTTTTATTTGATAGAGAGATTTAAGTTTGAAGTTTAACAGTCTCATTTTTTAATCCTAAAATTTGGCAGTGTGGTGTGTGACGTGCACCCATATCATTTGGGACACGTCAAATGGGCAATTCTTACCATTCCATTATTTACACAAACTTTTTGATGACTTATCAACTGCCTTGCTTGAGAGTATTTTTTGGTATTGGATGTGTATTGTAAGGTTTGAAAATGCTCCTTCCTTATCTGTTCTTAATGCTCCAAATTAATTCAAGAAGTCCAGGTCTGTATTATAATGATGTTTCTGTGATTATAATGAGGTTTCCTAAATAATTTCATGGTTGTATATTGTATGGCCTCTTGTATGTAAGTTTGTAGGGCTTAATATGGGAGAAATGGATCCAAAGTTGTTTACGGTTTGGTCCTTAGTAACAGCACACATCATTAACTTTAGCTACCTTATAACTGTTGATTAGTTCTTCTCCTATGTCATTGATGATTTTAAACACTGAAGTTCTGTCTGTAGGTTTTCTCAATTCTGATCATCCATGTTTGGAACCGTCTTGATTGCTATTTTGGTCCTGCTCCTGCTTCTGCTTTAGATTCCCCAATTTGGCCAAGGAATTCTTTGCTTTCTTTTAGTAATTGAGATGAAATAACTGGCATTGTTGTGGCTTGCATTGCTAACATGTTCCACTTGCCAAACACTATCCACCTAGGATGTGGGTTCAACCACTTCTCTGACTAACATCATTTGCATCTTTATTACAATTCTGATTTGACCTAGGTGAATGGAATTCCATTTCTTTGATTGCTACCATGCCCAACTCGTGTTCGATATAGATGACCCAATAGTTAGTCAACCTATTGAGTGGACTTTTGAACTGAAGGTATGTCAATGTGGCATCAATAGCCATGCAGTGAACAGAACAATATATAGTGGCTACAATGAACCAGAAAAATGTCTCATATCTGCAAACCTTGTCCCAGATCAAGCTGAAGAGTGGCCTCATGTCTTGAGCTGTTGTCTTCTGATTGCCTAAGAGGTTTGTTACATGATGGTACTTGTACATCTACTTTCGCAGACTGACTTCCTTTGTTTCTCGCTTCCGATGCATCTACTTTCAGGTGCTCAATATTCCAACCAAGATTAAGTAGGGTACTCTTGAAATCATCACCCCTGTTGAGCTTATCAAGAAGGGTGACAAGGTGGGATCTTCTGAGGCTGCTCTGCTTGCAAAAATGGGAATCAGGCCTTTTTCTTATGGTCTTGTTGTATTGTCTGTGTATGACAATGGCTCAGTCTTCAGCCCAGAGGTCCATGATCTCACAGAGGATAACTTGATGGATAAATTTGCACTTGGTGTATCCATGATCACCTCTCTGTCATTGGCAATCACATACCCCACTCTGGCTGCTGCACCCCATATGTTTATCAATGGGTACAAGAATGTTTTGGTTGTTGCACTTGCAACTGACTACTCCTTTATTCCAACATTATGTGGAGCCCCATCTTTTATTTTATGTATATGAACCTTTTTCACTGTTTTTTATGTGAGAAAGTTACTATGAGAAATTTTCAGCCTCGAATTTATCTTTTTATTGTCGTTTCAGGTCCAAAACCTTCGTACTATAAAAAGACAATAAGTAGAAAGGATGATTAAGGCGTATTCCTATTAAAATGCCTTGGAAGAGAAGCCTGATCAAGCCAGCCAATGTGGCCAGCTATTAGTTGGGATATGTTCTTCGTTTCAGAAAAAGTTGACTGATGATTACTTTTACGAGAGCGCAGAGAAGATTTCCTTCGAGGGTATGGCTCTTCCTTCTACTCCATTAGACGTTCATCGTGTGTTACTCTTGTGTTTGAATTTGATTTTTTGAGTTGGTTGGGAAAGTTCGGGCCCGTTTGATTTTGTTTCCAGAAACAGTTTTTCCGTTTTCTGTACTCAGAAACAGAAAAACATCATATTTTCGGTTTGATTTTTTGGTTTTGTTTCACCTATCTATAAAATAAAAATTGAAATTTATATATATTTTTGTTCCTAGAAACAGGAATGAAGAAATACCTATCAGTTGTTTTTCTGTTTCTTAAAACAAAAAGTGACGGAGAAAAATCGTGAAATAGTCCCGAGTCCCGACGCCCTACCCTCTCTATCTCCTTGTAGCCCTCCACAAGCTACAACTCTCTCGCGAAGCTCGACGACCGTCTCTGCTCTCTCGCGAAGCTCGACGTTCTCTACTCTATTGCGAAGCTCAACGTTCTCTGCTCTCTTGCGAAGCTCGAAGTTCTCTTCTCTCGCAAATCTCAGCGTCTCTCTGTCTCGTCAAGAAACGGTCTCACTGCAACTCTCCTTACAGCAACAAGTTCGATCGTCAAGCTCAGGTATCATTTCGAGCACTAATTCACAGATCTGATTTCATCTCTGTAATGGAATGGAACCTGGATTGGATGCGGTTAGGGATTTGCATTGCAATTATGTTTTGAACTTTTGTGTCTGAAAAATGATGGGAGAACTAGTCCCCGATCCCCCCTGGTTGTTTTTATTCATGAGAAGCGATCAATTTTTTTTTCTTTACATTTGTAGGTGTTTGTACTTTGTAGCTCTGGTTTCTGAATTTTGTCTTGGTTTACTTTTGAGAACCTCTTTGAACCACCTGTGGCCTCCTATTTTGAAATTCAATCGGGTGCTCCCTTTTTCCTAATCGGGTGTTCCCTTGTTCCAAATTTGACTGAGGTTAAGTTGATATGGCAGCGTACGTAATGGCTGTTTTCTTTTTTATTTTTGTCATATTGTTAAATATACATTGGTGGATTTATAGGGCTCTAAAGGGATTTCTTGGGAACTTTGTGAATCTGTTATAATTGGCATGCTTGTATTCTCAGCCCTTGAATATTATAGAGAGAGAGAGAGAGAGAGAGAGAGAGAGATCCTCAATGAGCATAGACATAACACAGTGCTGAATTATGTAAATCTGTTATATGCTTTCTATTTCACTTTGGTTTCTTTGTCATTTTCTTTGTGCTTTTGTATTCTGTAAAGTCATATTCCATTAGCAATGTTTATAAAATTGTACTGTTACGATGTTAAAATTTTTAATTGAATGCAGTTCTAATGTATAATATGGGAGGGAACCTTTGGATAAATGTCATTATGTTTCCTGACTAGTTCTCTGTTAGCTCTGTGAAAGTTTTTTAAGGGTATGCATTGGCTTGAGGATTTTTGCAGATGTAAATCCTGATTTTCATGTGATAGCTATAGATATAGAAGAGTGTGGTTTCACTCAATATCATTCGAAGCCTGTCATGGGATATAAATCTAATGCAAATTATGAGATTGAATAATTTGTCAGAAGGGATTCATTTATCAATGTGGTTTTCGCTGCTTAGATTCAAAGGTTGTCTACAGTGCATTCCAACCTAATAGTGCCTTGCACAACCAAATATGGCACCTTGCATTAAAATAAGGAATTGAATTGCCACCCTCTATGGTAGCCTGTATAAACCAGTTTTCACTGATGAATTAATTGATGATCATTTTTTTCATCTTGGTTCAATCAGCTATACAGAGAGGGGGAGTTTGAACTGGTGATGCCCAATTAGATTAGGTTGGATGAACTAGTGAGTTTTTTTTTTTTCTTACTGTATTAAGACAGCCATGCTCTTAAATCTGAAGCTGGAATTTTATAAAACAGCTTTTAGACCAACCATGTTTTTGGAGTTGAATGTTGCAATTCCAAGGAACGACACAGAAATATAATTGATATGCTGCCTGATGAGATGTCAAGATGGATGAGTAGCACAACTTTTGGGAACAGAATGGGGAAGATAAATATGAACTAGTGTAGCAATTGTCGGAAAAAAATGTGAGAAAATATAAGTAAGATGGTTTAGTCATTTGTAAGGATAATTTTTTATAGCAATTGCAGGAAAAAAAATCTGATAATTAGCCTGTTCTTACTTCGTCTGTATTTTGTGCTAACTCTTGGAACCAAGCTTGAAGTAATTGTCGCAAAAATGGCTCTGCAACTCAAAGACCAGAACACTCTAATCACAGGAGCCCCTTTGGTGCATCCTAATGACAAACTTTTCTGGTTCAGTCAACCTAGATTTGTATTGACTCTTCTTCATTTTACCCTGTTCATGGCAAGTCCCTTTCTGGTCCATGGAAGAACTACTCTTGATCAAGTAGTGGCTCCAAAACCTTAATTTTACACCATACCAATAGTTATGTTACTTTTATCGCTCACTCCAAAAAAAACAACGAGCCAATGAGATTCTACCCATGAGTTAAAGTTCGAGGGACATTTTCACCTATTTTTGGTGAAATTGCCATTTCAGATGATCCTCCTACATATCTCCGTTGAAGGCTTGCTTCTGTAATCTATGCAGTATGATAAATCAGTTTTTGGCTGCTTGTGTTTTATGGCTGATATATATAATCCAGGAATTTATTTTTGGGTATCTTTATTATGATGATTGGTTGTTCTGGTATTCTTAAAGGTCTTCAGAAATTTGCTTTCAGAATAAATGTTCAGAAAAATCCTTTACCATGAATCCCCCTGGACAGACATTGGCTGATAAAGAGCATGTCAATTTACAGTCTCATCATAGTGGGTTATTTCTGTTTGATTTTTGATTGAATTTTCATTGGCAGGCTGCAAAAGAAGAGATTAGCAACAAAGATAAAAAGAAGGGAGGGCAACCTAGAGAAGGGATTGCATACTTGGTCCAGGATTAACAATTTATGAAAACCGGGAGCCCATGTATGAAGGCGAGATGGTTCTTGCCGAGCAAGCTGACCAAGGTGCCGGAGATGGAAGTGATTTGCAACCCAGGGATGAAATCACTCAGTAGAAAGGTAAGCAGTTGCTGGATATAAAGTAGGATTATGTTAGCATATCTTTCATTGCTTCATTTTATGACTCATTCTTTTCTATGTTCCTGCATTTAGGGTAAGCAGTTGCTTGATATTAAGGAGGATTCTGTGAGCACTTCTTTCATTGCTTGATTTTATGACTAATTCTTTTCTATGTTCCTGCATTTAGGGGAACTTATCAAGAATTTTCTGGGGAACACTGCGAGCCAACTAACCATATATGGGTATGTGAGGGACTTTTATAAGTTTTCTTTTTCTCAGTCTGGGAGCTTCTTTTTTTGCTATGTGGATGTTATAAGGAGATTCTTTTGTTATCTTGGCTTGGGCAGCCTCTTTTGCCTCCAGGAAGGTCTGAAGGAACGGGAGCTTTGTGTTTTCTTCCGTTCAAGCACAATATATGGGCAGATATACATTCCTGAGGTCAACTGGATTCTTATGTGCCTCTGTTTAGCTGTCACAGTTGGATTAAGAGACACAAACATGATTGGTCATGCTTATGGTATACATCTATACTCTTTAGGCTGTATTCAGTATGCATTCTAAGTCAATAATGTATTCCAAAAAATCATACCAAATGGAACCTTAGTCTTTCACCCATGATCCTAAATATACCCACTATTGATTTAATATATATTTGTCATAACATCTTCTCCTCAACCTCAAGATTGTGTGGGTTTTGGGCACCACACCCCCAAACATCTCAACTCTATATTGTGGAATCATACAGCTATATATAAGAAATGAGTATGGAATTATATAGTGGACTTTTTTAAATCAAGGCTGTTTGTTATGGTTTCTTGGAAGGCATTATCGACTTAGAATGCATACCAAACGTAGCCGATGATAGTGTGTGTGGATGGTGGGTGCTTGTTTATGCGTGTAATTGTGTTTCTTGGTCAGTAGGACTTGCAGTGACTACTGTATATTTATAACGTGACATGAATTGGGGTTCTGATTGTGTTTCTGGGTCAATAGGACTTGCAGTGACTACTGTTATGTTTGTGACAACTTGCTTGATGTCTATGGTGATGACAATTGTCTGGAAGCAAAGGATAGTTGTGGCTGTTGCGTTCTTGTTGTTTTTTGGATCAATCGAGCTACCCTACGTTTCAGAATTTTTCATCAAGGTTCCAGAAGGTGGGTGGATCCCTCTTGTTCTGTCTCTGATTTTCATGGGCATCATGTATTCATGGAACTATGGCACATTGAAAAAACACCAATTTGATGTGGAGAGTAAGGTGTCGATAAGCAGGATAATAGCACTGGGGCCTAGCCTTGGCATGGTCAGAGTCCCAGGAATTGGATTTGTTTACACCAATTTCGTGACAGGGGTACCAGCCGTTTTTGGACACTTTGTGACGAACTTGCCTACTTTCCATCAAGTGTTAGTTTTTGTGTGTATAAAATCTGTTCAGGTTCCCCATATTTGTGAAGGGTAACGTTTTCTCATTGGCAGGGTGGGCCCAAAAGAGTTTTTCATGGTCCGGTGCATTGTGAGGTATGGTTACAAGGATATACATATGTGGAAAATTATGATTTTGAGGATAAATTGGTATCTGGGATAATACAACTCATAGAAATGGAAGGAGAAGAATGCTTGTTGACTATGATGACCAAATCACATTGTGAGTTTAGCATCTCAGATGTTGAAGCCCCTGATGTTCCAGGACCCATTTTCACCTATCCAAATCATGAAGAGAATATGGTGTGGTCTCTATCTGACATCCAAACAGTGAAACCCGAGGTTGGACTAGTGGAGAGTTCTCTCCTCAAAATCGAGTCCCTAGAGATCCTCAAAGCTAGAGAATCTGGAGTGGTTTATATTCTTGGTCACACTTATGCAAAGGCCAAAAGTTCATCTTCTCTTCTAAAGAAATTCACAATCAATGTCATTTATGCTTTTCTAAGCAAGAATTGCAGGGGACCTGATTCTTTTCTGAATGTGCCTCATACTTCCCTGCTGGAAGTTGGCATGATTTACTATGTCTAGTTTTATGGAAAGATCCTTATTGCTTCACAAGGTTCCCATCTTGCATCTTATAAAGAACGATCAGAGGATGTGAAAAACAGTGCCACCCAGAACAATGACAGCGGTGAAGAGAATGACTTCTCAATTCTAGCTTTGATTTACTTCATCATCCAGGACGACCAGAACCATGTTTGAGCTTTTTATTAGAATCCAGAGACTTGGATGAAAGATCCCCATACACTGTTTATGGCTTCTTGATGATGCAGAACAGGATTTACACTCATATCTGGAAGTTGGCAGTCATATGTGTATTAATAGTTGAGGCTTTTCCTATATTATCAACGACGGTTGTTACAATGGGTGATTTAATTTTTCTCAGCCCTTGATCTTGTAATATGAAACCTGTGAACGATGAAAGTTAATCCATTATCTGCAGTGAAATATGTGGAAACATTATTTTCCATTCAGTCAACCTGTAGCTTGGTCAGGTTATGGGATCTCCGTTTCTTTGCTTTGTTAAATCCCAACTGTTCACATAGATCAGCCCGTAACGTCTTTGTTTTTTTTTTTTTTTTTGGCCGTTTCATCTTTGGATTGTCAGTTTTACCCCTACTTTTCACTTAAAAAAAAAAGGATTTTTTTTCTTATGTTTTTTTCCTCCTGATCTAATACTGATACCGATCCAGGATTGACTTGGTATTGGTATCGGTTAAAGTTGTCAATGGTTTGGTTTCGGTTTAGTCCAAGTACATGTAGAAATCAAATCGAGAATTTGAACAAATTTTAGAAACAAATAATTATTTGATTTGATTTGATTTCGGTTTTTATTTACATTTTCGTAAAACTCTTATTTATTAGGATTATGATTCACCAAGCTTTTATCAACCCTTAAAAGAAAATAGAATTTTGTTATCCCAAAAAAAGAAAATATATATCATCTACATTGATTGAAATAGTATAGAGAAATAGATTTGTATGGTTCTTTCTTCGATTTGAAAATATGTAATTGAGTTTGGTTCAATGATTTTAGTCATGAAACTGAAATTGAATTTAAGTAATATAAAGAGTCTTACATAAAAAGACATCGAAGAGACATCGTTTCACTCCTTCGGCATCAAAGGTGAAAACAACAAAACAAAGCATTACATAAAAAGACCTAAAAAAAAAAAAAAAACATGACCATATTCAAGCAAAACAGATTGGTGAGAACTAGATAAAACAACTAAAAACAGATTTTGGTGTGCCAAAATCTGTAGAGACCAAAAAAAGAGAGGATTGTTGTGACATGCTCACTCCTCATGTTCATCACCACTCACTTCACCTCCTCCACTTCCACCACAACCATCATTGTACAAAGTAGGATGGAATATAAGTGCACCATCCACTTCTTCATCATCAATATCTGAAAGGTTGATGTAAATGGGAGATTTAGGGGGTGATTTTGGGTCTACCACATATATTGGCTTAAGTGAAGAACTCCCCCTTTCAATGCGGTCCGGAGTTGGAGCTTCGGTGGGAGTGACCGGATCAACCACTTGTTCAATAGTCTCATTCATCTTCCCTAGTCGATCCAACCTCTTATTGAACTTCTCAATCTTGGACTGCATCTTCTCCTTGCCCATTCTTGAATGAAGAGGCCTCATCTTCGACTTCTCTTCATGGCGAGGAGAGGCTTTTGGGTGAGAGACATCCTCTTCATGACTAGGGGAAGCTTTTGGGTGAGATGATTTTTTTTTCTTTAGAGGTGATTCTTCCTCACACTTAGAAGAGGACTTCTTCTTAGGAACCTTCTCAATCATAGAAGTGGAAGACATTTCTCTAGTGCTATTTTCAATTGGAATTCTTAAGGGGCTTTGAATCAACAAGACTAAGTAATACATATATATAAGAAATGAGTGATAACTTAGAAGAGGACTTCTTCTTAGGAACCTCCTCACTCAAGTCATAAATGAGACTATACATGAGAGTGACTAGTCCTTGGCAATATGAGCTCTAAAACACAATGAGTGTATTGTTGGTTGACATGTTGTCATTGGGTTGGTCATTCAATATTCTAAGGGAGTGTTAGTATGTACAACTAATAAGCAAGGCCTCACTCAAGTCATAAATGCTAGTGTACATGAGAGTGGGTGTCCTTGGCAATATGGGCTCTCCACCCATTAATTGGTTGTTGGTTGACATGTTGCCATTGGGTTGGTCATTCAAGATTCTAAGGGATTTTAACAAAAACAAAATAGGATACTAAGGGAGTGTTACTATGTACAACTAATAAGCAAATCTTCACTCAAGTCATAAATGGTAGTATACATGAAAGTGACTAGTCATTGGCAATATGGGCTCTAAAACACATTCATTGATTGTTGGTGGATATATTGTCATTGGGTTGGTCATTCTTTATTTATGCAAGGAGTGGTAGTATGTACAACTAATAAGCAAGGCCTCATTCAAGTCATAAATGCTAGTGTACATGAGAGTGGATGTCCTTGGCAATATGGGCTCTCCACCCATGCATTGATTGTTGGTTGACATGTTGCCATTGGATTGGTCATTCAAGATTTTAAGGGGGTTTTACCTAAAAAAAAAAGGATTCTAAGGGAGTGTTAGTATGTACAATTAATAAAAAAATCCTCACCTAAGTCATAGAAGCTAGTATACATGAGAGTGACTAGTCCTTGGAAATATGGGCTCTCCACCCACTCTATAGTTGGTGACAAGTTTTTGCATCATGTACAACTACTTGAGTATTGCAAAGGCTAGTTTATTAACTTCCCATGGTAGGATAGGTAACCAAAGAGGGAAAAAGGGAGAGAATTGGAGAGTGTGTGTGTGTGTGTGTGAGAGAGAGAGAGAGAGAGAGAGAGAGAGAATAGTTTATTGTACAACCCATGTTCCAAGGCTATCCCATAGGGTGGTTATAGGTTACTGGACAAAATTCCAAGGCTAACCATGTTTAAATGGTTATTTGTACAATTAGGGGCATGAAAGGGAAATGAGATCGCTCTTCTTCAAAGAGCTTATTGACAACACCATAGCTAGGAGCACCAAATTTCCATTTAGTGTTCTTCTCTCCTTCTCCCAAAATATGAGAATTGTCCTTGTCTCCCTTCACTACTGCCTCAGAACCACTTGAGGTATCCATGTCTCTACCGAAATCTCAAAGGGAGATGGAGAGATGGGCTAATACGCAGGAATGAATAGCATATGTATAGGGATACATGATTCAGAGCAGGGATTTAAAATTCAGATTAGATAGTCCGGAATGGCTAATTTGGATCGGACCAATCCGATATGGATACCAGTGGTTAGTGTGTTTTTAAGGAGGTGAGGTTCCTCTCCCCTGCGAGTAACCACCCCACCCCATTTCACACCATCCATGGGGTGTGGTCTCCACAGTCCACACCCTTTAAAGGTGGTCCTCACACCCCAAAGAACAGTGTGAGATGGGGTGGGGTAGGGTGGTTGACTTTAGGGGAGGGAATCTGGATCGAACTAACTTCAGGTTTTTAAACATTGATTTGAATCATTGTCCAGGGATAAAAATCGTTTGCAATTCCTTATCCGTGCAATACCCCCTTCAGATGGTGACACATGGATAAAATGATTTGAATGGTTCAAATTAATCTTACATTGATCTAACTTTAACTCATTGATTTGGAGTTAGATCAATATAGGATTAATCTGAGCCGTTCGAACCACTTTGTCCATGCGTCACCCTTTCAAGGGGGTATTGTACATAATTGTACAAGATTAGAATTGTACATGATTTTTATCCATTGTCCAGAGTCTTAAGGAGAAGAGAAGAGACCAAGGAATTGAGTGAGTATTCAAAGTTCCACATCAGGTGCAATGCCGTGCCCGCCATTGCTTTGAAGCTAATATATTACTCCATTTGTTTAGTCTTTTTTTCTGATTTTTGTCTTTTTTTGTCTTTTTTTGGCTGTGGTGAAGAGACTATAAGTTTTTCTTTTTTTTGGTAAGGGAACATTCCATTAAGTGACAAGAGGATGAATCTGAATTTGCTTGAGGCTATTACATGTTTCTCGCGGATTAACCTAACAGCATGTTCTTTATCTGACAACCCTCAGCCATCTCACCACCCAAAAAGAGTTCTCTTTCAGGAAAAGAGAAATGAAGGGGAAAGGGTAGGCTGAACTCGGATGTATACGCATTAAAACCTGAAAAGAGCTAAAGATTGGGATGTAAGAATCTGTAAATCTACAGTTTTCAACCCTTTGCCAGATACAAACCAATAATGATCAGTAATTTTCATAAATTGAAAAAATAATACACAGAAAGAGGGAAAAGGAAGAAAAGATGCAATGAAAACAAGCCTAATAAATCTGTGATAATCAATTTCTGTTGACAGGAAATATCACTGAAGCAGCGCGAGACTTCGGAGGACAAGAGGTTGAAATTTGGAGGGAGACGTAACCCAAGCAAGGAAACTCCCCCCTGAGAACCCCTCAGAGAACCGTATCTCATATCGTACTGAAAAAGCACTTGCCGTTATCGTGGCTGTGGATCCTCCCTCGTATCTCTTTTGGCCGTTACACACAATTTTTGGTTCAGACCCCGTAACAATTTGGTCCTGGTCCCTAGAGTTTTTTTTTTTAAAAACTCATCAAAATAAGAATGGAAAGACTAAAAGAAAATGTTGACGAGCAACAATCGAATCACCAGTCGAGGAATGGGCGACTGAAACGATATCTCGCCTACCATTTTATATTCCTCCGCTTCAATCATCGAGAGACAAATGTTTAGGCCTCCTTTTTTTCGCTAAAATTTCATTGTATTAAAAGAAGGGGAAAAAGAATATACGAAGACAATAACACATTTGGAATCTGGAAAATTCTACTCCACCTTCGGCATTGCCATCAGCAGAGAAAGAACTCACACTAGAAACCAAATCACAAAAATTGGAAATAAAAAACAAAATACATTAAAAGAAGCGGTATCTAGGCCGAGATTGACCATCCACTTCCAACTCTATAGCAATCAGCACAGGCCAGGATTGGATAGGAGAAGAAACTTCGAATTTTGCTGCTGTTTTTGCCAAGAAATCAGCCACAGGATTTGCTTCCCGCATACAGTGAGTGATTTTCCAGGTAAGAGAATTCAAATAGGAGGTTAAACTCATCCACCTCTGAAGACAAAACCAAGGGATTCTTCCCTTAGATATAAGTAAAACTACAGCTACTGAGTCACACTCAATCCACAAATGAGTAATACCCATATCTCTTGCAAATTCCAGCCCAGTAATAACAGCTATCATCTCGGCTTCAAAATTTGTGTGGACACCAAGAAAAGTTCTGAAAGACTGTAAAATTTCTGAATTTTCATTCCGAAATATTTCACCCGCACCTGATTTTCCTGGATTTCCCAAAGAGCTACCATCTGAGTTTAGCTTCACCCATCCCCTTTGGGGAGGACACCAAAAAATTTCCATTACCTCTCTTGGTTTGTATCGCACCCTAGAGATCCCCAATCGTTTGGCACACAGTAAGGAGCTAAATGAGATAGGGGACCCTGTAGCAGCAGTCATCTGGAGGCTGATTTCACTTTTAATCATAGCAAAACAGTGTCTAGATGATTTGGAGACCCCCTCAAAAATTCTTGCATTCCTTTCCTGCCATATGACACTAGGAACCAGAGAGAAACCAGTAATCCACACCTTTTTAAAATGGAGATTCTTTGCTGTTTGTTTCCACCATGCAATAAAAGAAAGCATGTCCATATAAGGTTTCCATTGCACATCGAATCCTTCACAGAAATCTCTCCACAAACTACGAGCAAATTCACAGTTATAAAATAAGTGAGACATTGATTCTTCATCTTTACCACACAAGCTGCACCGGGAAGCCATTTGCACTCCACGATGAGACACATTTTCATCTGTTGGTAATCTATTTTGAACTAACCGCCAAGCAAAAACAGCTTGTCTTGGTTGGTTAGATGAGTTCCATATAAGAGAAAACCAACTCACTTTCTGATATTTTTCTCTATTTTCTTCCCAGGCAGATTTAATAGAGAAGATACCTGAAGAGGTCAATCGCCAAAGACATTGGTCGTTTACACCTTGGATGTGAATACGTTTAGCTTTCTCCCAAATTTCAGCAAGTAAAACCGACTCCACATGAGGGAGGTCCCAGGCGGCTTGGCATATGAAATCAGAAACTTTTTCTTTTAAATCTGAGAAAAAAACAGGGTCCAAGTTTGTCTTCTCAGCGATAGATTGATTGTCAATCCATCTATCTAACCAAAAATCAATTTTTTTCCCATTTCCCAGAATCCATTGCTCGTTCTTCGCGACGAAACTCCAAACTCTTTTCAAGCCCGGCCATATAGATGAAGACTTATATCCCCTTCGCAGCGACCCATCTTCTTTGATAAAACGTTCCCTGAAGAATCTGCTCAGAAGAGAATCCCCATGTTTGATTTGCCAAGCCAGTTTACATAAACAAACAAAATTCACTTCTCTCATCCTTCTAATTCCCAGACCCCCTTCCTTTTTAGGCTTGCACACCCCTTCCCATTTCATAACAATCTTCTTTGCCACTTCCATATCACCTGACCAAATAAAATTTCTCATCCATCGTTCCACCACCTT
>NC_056561.1:11169217-11169301 GCF_013358625.1 Macadamia integrifolia
TCAAAAAAAAAAAAAAAAAAAGTAAATAACTAGGGTAATCATTCTAGAAACAGGTTCACCAAACACCATTTTTTTTTTTTTTTA
>NC_056561.1:11172522-11196047 GCF_013358625.1 Macadamia integrifolia
ATAATGTGTATATTCTTTGTTGAGGAGTGTTGAGTTATATAAGAAATGATGTTTCCTTATACGAAAACCCTGTATGCCAAATATTTTACAGAGCCCCGATATACTAGGCTACTAGAGCTTCCTTGAAGGGGTATGGAAACTAGGATGTGGCAATACATGTAGAGAAGAAGCCACTCGCAATACACACAACCATGGCATTAGGATTTTTTTATTAGGATCATCATTACACAATCATACCAACCAATACGAAAATGAGTACATGGCAGTACGATAGTTGGAAGGGTACTACCACAAGATTAGGTTACGAAGGTTTAAGGATTAACAGATATGTTGCAATACATGTAGAGAAGAAGCCACTTCATCAATTAGATAAAAAAGCTTCATCGAAACCTCTTCGATATTTATTATTTCTAAACATGCATTACAATAACATTGCCTTAACATCATTTTCTGCAACCTAGGTTCTTGATATCTACGGATGCAATGGGTGGACCAACACATAGAATATTGATGGTGTCCGATTTTTTCTACCCCAACTTTGGTGGTGTGGAGAATCACATTTATTATCCATCACAGTGCTTGCTAAAGCTTGGTCACCGGGTGGTGGTCCTTACTCATGCTTATGGAAACCACTGTGGGGTGAGTTGGAAAATTAATTAGAGTATAAGATTTATCTGATTTGTTGCAATTGCGTCGGATGATGTACAAATTCCCAACATCGCAGTAATTATTCTTTTTGAATCACGAATAGATAAAATTTGAGTTGAGTGTATTAGAATGATACTATCCTTCAGGTTTTTAAACGTTCCTAATTGTGCAACCGGATTGACCATTGCGTTTATACCTCCAAGATAAAACAAATCCTAATCACATAAGGTGCAGTCCAATATGTGATTACACACGTCTGAAGGCCATACTCATTATCAAACACAGAGATTTGGAAGAAAAGAACACATAGTAGGAAGAAACAAAAAAAAATTGCTAAAAATCCCTTATATCTATTTTTAGACCATCTATAGAATATATAGACAAAGTATCTTTTCACGTATGAGTGTATTTGTTCATATATAGATGTGTCTGTACGTATACAAGCATCCCTGTATATGTACCTGTATGTATACAAGCATCCCCGTACACATACAAGAGTGTCTGTACACCTGTATATAAATGTAGATCACACCCACACCCATCCTTGACACGAGAAATATTTAAAAACTTTGACATTAAATATAAATAAATCCAACAGCGTGCCATATATGATTGGTGGTTTGAAAGTTTATTATATACCTTGGAGGCCATTCCTAATGCAGAATACATTACCGACAATTTACGGGACACTTCCGATTTTAAGGATGATTCTCATTCAAGAAAAGATATCTTTGGTTCATGGACATCAAGCCTTCTTAACTCTTTGTCATGAAGCTCTGATGCATGCACGCACCATGGGATCACAAAGTTGTGTTTACTGATCATTCACTCTATGGATTTGCTGATGTCGGAAGTGTCCACATGAATAAGGTACAGTCCTGAGATCAAGTTTTGTTTTTACCCCACAAAAGGTCTTTGTAATACCAAATGCTGTGGACACAGCTATGTTTAAACCCGCAACAAGTAGACTTAGCTACGATAAAATTATACATTTGAGGTAAGTGGCTGGTTTACAGGAAGGGTGCAGATTTGCATGTTGAAGTCAATCTCGAAGTTTGCTGCCTGGGCCCAGATGTTCACTTTATTATTGGAGGAGAGGGACTAAAACGAGTACAACTGGAAGAGATGAGGGAAACACTCTCTAGGAGATATAGAAAATGATGAATGCTTATGGATAGCAGGAACATAAAAGAGTATTTTAGTAAATTAAATTTTACTTTTACCTTAGGTGGATTGAACATTAAATGATTTAGGAATTAAGTAAATATTTTAAAATTTATTCTTGTGGACATAAATTAAGTTTAAAACCGACTTGACTTGTAAGTACTTGTCTTGGATTTCTGGTTGATGTCGTGAGAAAGTTGCTTGGGCTTCCCATAGATTTTGAACCTTAAATGAAACACACGAGCACACAAGTAGGATAATTTCCGTATCTCCATCTAGATCCCTGCAACCCCTCGCCATACCCTTCTCTTCCCTGTTCACTCCATCTCGTGTTCTTCCTATTAACCTCCACCCTGTGCAATCAGTCACTTACTTTATTATTTCCTTAGTTAATTACATCCCTCTGTTACTGAAAAATCAGAAATTATTGGGATGATATACAGTAGGAAAGAATTGGTTGATGATCATTTGGGGATTGAGAAGTTACCTTGGTGCAGTAGGGTAGATGAATCCAACAGGGGTGGATCTCAAAGTTGGCGGCCAGTATCCCATTGAAAGCCCTTGCATTGCGTCATCGGTGCAGAAACTAATGAGGGGGTTGGATTGGACGATTGCAGGAGGAGGGTTGAAGACAGGTAGTAGCAGAGAGGGGTGGGGGGATGGCGTTGAAGGTAAAGGAAGATGAGGTTGTGGGGAAGTGTGGGAAGGCAGTGGTAGGATTAAAAATGTCAGACAAAGTAGTCAGGGAGGGAGAGACACGGATAATTTTGTAAACTTAAACCTAATAATTAATAATTTTATTAAGATTGGGTTTGATAGTCATCCAAAAAACATTTATGATGTTTTTCTTTCATGGGAACAAGAAGATGGAATAAAGCGTTTGGTGTCAACTTAGTGTTTTTTATTTTATTTTTTTTTAATAGAAAATTAAAAACGCAAAATGATGGAACCACGAAACTTTGTTCCATCATTTCGATTTCGTTCCAAACACAAAAAAAAAAAAAGTGCATAACGAGGGTATTCGTTCTAGAAATAGATTCACTAAACACCATTTTTTTATATTAAAATGGCTTTTTGACACACAAACTAAAAATTCCGTTTTTGACACGAAACGTTATTTCTGAAACTAAATGACTCCAAACGCAGCCTAAGTGAAACATACATTAATTAATTTTGCAAATAAAAACGAAAAAATGAGTAATCCTGTAATTTCCTCTTTTTTCACCTAAACAAGGGCCCCCACCCACCTGATTCTATTTATTTTTCTTAATCAAATTCTATAATGACGTGAAATAATCCTTTTACCTAACCTTTTTTTCCCACTTAGAAAAAGAAGAACTTTTTTTTATTCTTTCTTTTATGTGAAGATTCTTCTCTTTCTTCATGTTCTTCTTGCACCAAAACAGACGTAAATCCTTCTCACAAAAAAACATGAAAGTAAATCCGTAGAAATCGAACATAGAATTTTCTTCACTTTCATTCGTGCACCTTCTTTCCCTTATGCACACGTACATCGTAAAAGAAAAAATAGAACCATTCACATTTGTGAAGAAAAAAAATAGTCTTTCCTCCTTGTACACACCGCCCCAAATCCCCTCACACCACCTGCGACGATCCACCAAACCGCAGAACAAATACATTGCATAATTATGGGAAGAAATCCAATCAAACATACAAAAAAACAAGAAATTTTACATGGTAGACAATACCACCTACTACATTCACGGATAGAATTGAACCGGAGAATTTCTTTCCTAACCAGAAAAATCAGATTATACCTAAGTATGTCAATTGGTTCGGTTTCAGTTATTTGGTTCGATTTTGGTTTGGTTCCAAATGATGGTAAGGTGGATCATAATTGAACGGAGAATCGACTTGATTCCATATTTAGATACTCAAGTCTATTCAATTCAGCTCGGTTTGGTTTCGGTTTTAATTCGGTTCTGATATGCAATTTTGATTTGTTTTTGTACTTTAGTTTTAATTCGATTATAAAAACGGTTCAACTTTTGAACCATGAGCGTGATGGACCAAAGGCCCTAATGGGCTCAAGTTATGGGCCTTATGATCATTGTTAACTCCAAAATTGTCTTTGCATGTAAATATGAGATGATAAATTACAAAAAACATTCTTGAATTTTCAAAATTGAATATTGAAAACTCTAATCTTCGTATAATTATAATTTTACCTCTGAAAATATAATAGACCCAAATACACATGCAATTTAAGGTTATAAATGAAATGGCATTCGATTGAACGAGATTCCTAGTCGGGCCAGAGTTTGCATACGCATATGAAAAGTTCATTCCAGTGAGGGACTGTTTTGTAGACGTGCTGGTGCATCCAATAACATCACTCAAGACTGCTTTTCCCTCTATTATTGAGTTAGACTTTGAAAAGCATCTATTTATCGATATAGATATGGACACCTTTTATTTATTTTACTTTATTATATTTTCTACTTCACCCAAATGACTTGGAAAGACATGTGGTCCAAGATAAATACTCCCAATCCAATAATGGCGGCCCACAATTAAATAACTTATGTGATAATAAAAGTGCTCCATAAAGAGAGGAGAGAGAGAGGATGCAACTCTCTCCTCGCTAGAGGATAAGGATGTAAATATATTTGAAAATTCGAATTCCATTTATATCTGTATTTGTTTAGGGTATTTGTATTTGTTCAAGAGTACCTGGATTTGAATTTGGATAATTCAGAAAAAAAAATCTATCGATCCAAATAAATATCCAACTGATAATAAAAAAGTAACTAATGTTCTTGAGGGTTTTTGTAGATTTGATAGGTTTTAAAGACACAGAAAATAAAACCTGAACTAAGACAATTGTAGGACATAGATTGAGAGTTAATCGTATCCCCCTCTGAAGGAGGAAGATATGGGTTACAAGTTAGAGATATAATGGATAGTCAAAATCCAAATTCGATTTGCATCTGCATCTATATATGATCAAAGAAAATCTCTTTTTGATCAATTTCAATCCATATTTGATCTATTTACATCTTTACTCCAAGACACGTATAGTGTTGCGTGACTTTTATAGTCTGTTCTTTTTTTTTTTAACCAAATGACTTAGAAAGGCGAGTGGTCAAGTTAAGCATTTTCGATCCAGTTATGAGCGACCCACAAATAAAGATGCTACTTTCACCAGAATGAGAGACCAAATGACTTGTAAAGACAAGTGGTGAAGTAGCGGGGTCAATCAGTCGGGCATAGTTGGGTCTCTTGGCTTGTACTGTGAACTTCTTATTTAAGAAATTAGTCAGACCAAGTTGGGCTCGATCGGGTTCTGGGCTTTCATCGGACTTTCACTAACCGTGCTAACTAATCAGGCCTTAAACAGGCTAATGCACCATTAAAGCTTTAAATGAGCTTCAATTGTCTTACATTTTAGAAAATTTTATATATTTATTAAATCACATAACAATTTATAAAAGACTTTACATTTATTTACATTCAATAATTGATATAGATATCAATATATATCATATTATATATATATATATATATATATATATATAAAACATATACCATATAAATGATTGGGATAGTAGGTCAGGCCGAGACGGATACCCGTGAAACTTACACCATGCACTATATCCTGCCTAATGAGCTTGATATATTTATTAATAGAACTGGTCTAGATTGGTCCACAAACGTAAAGTCAGGCACTTCCAATACAATTATGGACGGGCCACAAATAATGGACTGCTTTGCTAGCAAAGATGCTACTTTTTGGGAGAGGCAGCTTAAGTCAAGCACTCCCAATTCAATTATGGGAGGCCCACAAGTAAAAAAATAACTGATTTGATAATAAAGATGCTATTTTTTTGAAGAAAAAGATGTTACTTTCACTTTGGAGAGAGAAGTCAAGCACTCCGATTCCAATTATGGGTGGCCCACAAGTAAAGAAATGCTTTGATAATTATAAAAATGCTATCTTCATGATAGATGGATAGGAAGAGGATTCAAGTCCATCTAACAACCTCTTTTTTGTTTTTTGTTAGAAAACCCAACAACCTCCAAATATATAGTATGGGAATTGAAGCAAACGAGCACCCAACATGAATTAAAAGCAAAAAAGAATTAAAGCCATGAGTAGTCCTCTCGTGTTGCTTCCTCTCCTCTTCATCGTCCTGTTATGGCCATCAGTCGCAACATCAACTTTGCAACTGGCAAAGCCCAATTGCCCTAGTGAATGTGGTAATATCCATGTTCCTTACCCTTTTGGCTTCGGTTCCAAAGAGTGTTACAGAAACAATGATTTCAAGCTAACCTGCGACAAAAGCAACAACCCTGCAAAACTGATCGCAGGGTCAAACATTGAAGTTTTATATATTTCATCTCAAGGACAAGTGAGTATACTTTCTACTATAAGTTACGATTGCTACAACAAGTCCGGTCAACGGACTGATCGTTTTGAAAGTTTTACGAATACGGAAGACCAAACCATCTACACCGTGTCTGATACTGAAAACAATTTCACAGCTCTGGGTTGCGACACCATCTCTAACATCAACGGTTTCAATGGCCGGAACTTCCAGAGTGGGTGTAGCATGATTTGCAGCAACATATCTGATGTGATCAATGGTTCTTGCACCGGCATAGGTTGTTGCCAGACCTCAATTCCAAAGGGTTTCGGAAGCTTCAATGTTTCTATTGATAGCTATCAAAATCACACCCAAGTCTTTGATTTCAATCCGTGCAGCTACGGTTTTGTTGTTCAAAGTAGCTGGTTCAACTTCTCTGTCTTTGATCTCTTCAATTTCAGTGGTATTAGGGGAACAGTCCCTGTCGTGTACGACTGGGCAGTAGATCTAAAGTCTTGTGAAGAAGCTGTGAAAAACCAGACTACTTACGCATGCAAAAATAGCAAATGTGTCCCCTCCAAGAACGGTCTTGGCTACAGCTGTACTTGTTTTGAAGGTTATGAAGGGAACCCTTACCTCGATCATGGATGCCAAGGTAACTTTGAACCACCAACCCTAACCCTAACCCTATCTCATATCATATATATATTTTTTGGAAAGAGGGTGCTAAGATGATTCGAATCTAGGTAAGATGCTTCCCGAGGCGCTTTACCCACTAAGAATCGAGTTCAGATTCTCTACCCTATGTGATCCGAGAATCCAAAACTCTACAAATCACCAATGGACCAACCCCCTTGGGTTCATGTTCCTTCTTCTCTTAACTTTTACAAAATAATATTATTGCTTACTGTTCTTGTGTATGTGTGTTGGGTGCTGGATTTCATGAAGACGTGGATGAATGTAAAGTCGCTACAAAAAATAATTGCTCTAAGAATGCTATATGCAAAAACACTCTTGGGAGTTATAGCTGCTATTGTCCAAAAGGCTTCTATGGCGACGGTTTTGAAAATGGGACTCGCTGTGTTGAAAAGGTTTCTATTCCGGTGACAAAAATAATTGCAGGTAATTTTTTTTTTCCTTTTAAACATTTGTTCCTGCAATAAATTTTTTTTTTTAAATAAGAATAGTAAATTTAGTGCTATTTTCTTTCTTGCTTAATTGTTTCGGCCAAAAAAAATAAAAAATCCTGCACGCAAAGGGTAAATTTTCAACTAAGGTTAGCATACAATTAAGCAGCCTCCATTTGTTAATTTGAGATGAAATTGAAAGGAGACAAATCATTTACGCCTTGTTTGTTTCAAGGATAAAAAAAAGGTGAGAAAATTGTGAGGGTGGATAGGTCCCACATGTTGTGGATTGAGTTTACAAGAAAAGGGTAGAAAAGAAAATAATGGAATATGTAATTTTTAGTGGGTGAATTCTATCAGAAAGAGAAGAAATGTAGATGGGTTGGAATTCTATAGGAAAAAGAAGAAATATCAGGATCGGAGAGATAAAAACAAAACAACTTTTCCATGAAGACCTTTCAAAATTGGTAGGACTTTGGAAGTGAGTGGGGTGAGAAAGGTTAAGTGCTACATCAGCAGACAGCAATTATTGCATTAAATGACATTGTTTGATTAGTTTCCTACCCCACTTATCCAAACACTCATATATGTGGTGGTAGTTTATGAGAAATAAATATAAGTTTCCTACCCCTTTTTATCTTTTCCACTTTTCTCCATCAAACAAATATGGCCTTAAGGGAGAGGGTTCCCACGATGCATGCATCGGGGACCAATGGAGAGGGGTAAGGAGGCATTAATAAGGAGGGGTGGGGAAGTCATTTTACATGGGGGAGGAGAGAGCTAGAAAGAGGGGGACGCCCACTCACATGAGTGGGCATCGTTAAAAAAAATTTTCCCATAATTTTAATTCACTTCTGTTACTTCAAATTTTATTTTTTTCTCCGCTTACATGGTTTTCACTTGTATGTTATTATTATTATTATTATTATTATTATTATTATTATTATTATTATTATTATTATTATTATTATTATTTGTGTAAATGGTTTTTATATTTGTATACTTACAAACATTATATACAAAGAGGTGTCAAAATTGAATTTGAATAATGGATGTAAACCTATGCCTAAAGCCCTGCCCAATGTTGGCCAGACATTTCAACCCATCAATAGTCAGCTTGCACACCCCTACCCAAATAAAATCAAAGACAAGTTATAAATTATAAAAGTTTAATTATACATCTAAAATCTGATTATAATTTGTGCAGGTGTCATTGTATGCATCATAGCTCTACCTATCTTCATTTGGCTTTTGTATTGGGCAATTAAGAAACGACGGCTCATCAAACTTAAAGAAAAATTCTTCCAACAAAATGGAGGTATGTTATTGCAGCAACAGATAGCTTTATATAAAGGGGTCAAAGATATTGCCAAGATTTTCACCATAGAAGGGCTAAAGATGGCAACCAATAACTTCCATGAGAGTCAAATAGTTGGCCAAGGAGGGTTTGGTACAGTTTATAAGGGAACCTTACCCAGTGGCAAAGTTGTTGCCATTAAGAGATCCAAAACTGTTGACAAAGGCCAGATTATACAGTTTATAAATGAGGTTGATATCCTCTCTCAAATCAATCACAGGCATGTGGTGAAGCTCTTGGGTTGTTGCCTAGAGACAGAGGTTCCTTTGTTAGTTTATGAATTCGTCTCCAATGGAACTCTTTACCAACATATCCATAGTGAGAATAAAACAGTTTTCCTTTCATTAGAAAATCGTTTAAGAATCGCTGCAGAAACGGCCGATGCACTAGCCTATTTGCACTCTTCTCATTCAGTACCTATCTTCCACAGAGATGTCAAGTCTTCTAATATACTACTGGATGATAAATACAGTGCTAGGGTATCTGATTTTGGAGCTTCAAGATTGGTTCCTCTGGATCAAACTCAAAAGACAACAATTCTTCAAGGGACTCATGGGTACTTAGACCCGGAATGTCTTCCTACAGGCCAGCTAACTGATAAAAGCGATGTTTATAGTTTTGGAGTAGTTCTTGTAGAGCTTTTAACTGGGAAGAAGCCAATTTTAATGGATGAATCTGGGGAATGGATAGCCCTTGCAATGTACTTTGTGTCTACAATGAAAGATGGGAATATTTTTCATATTCTTGATGACCGAATAGTAGATGATGAGGGGAATAGACAACAGTTATTGATAGATGTTGCTGAGATTGCAAGAAGCTGCCTAGAGGAAAGAAGGGAAGATAGGCCTGCAATGAAGGAAGTTGCAAAGGAACTTGATTCTTTGAAAATGATGTATGAGCAACCATTCTCACAACATATTCAGGAGGAAACTGATTTTTCTCTAGGTGGACCATCAACAAGCTCTACAGATCCAGCTTTTGAATTAGGATTTGGTAATGGTTTTACTGATGATGATGATCTTTGCGTACATGGCAGGTAAATGTATGTGTTAGTTTTAACAAATAACAACGGGGGGAAAGTAGGGTTTCAGTTTTCATCCTAATAAGTTTCCTTCTTTGTGTAGGTGAGAGCAAAATCATACTAGTGAGTTAAGCACCTCAAGGCTTATTATTCTACACTTGGATGCAGAAGGAATTGTGTGGCTCCTTTTTTTCTTGTAAATGTCCTTATTATGTGGAGTGAGAGTTTAGGAGTATTGGCTTGGATTTCTTTACTTCTCAGTTTCTGTTGAACGATTTGTCTATCTTAAAGTAATGGTGTGACAGTCAAAATGTGAGAATTAATCACAGTTTGGAAGGTGTGGCTTTTAGTAGTAGTGGGGATTTTAATTGGTCTGGGTCTTTTGCTCTTCTTTGTTAATTATAGACTAATGTGATCAATTGTCTTTTGGTTGGTAATGGAATATATTTCTGGCAAGAAATAAAGAAAAATTGGGAATGTTTGTAACCAAGCAGGTTACAAACAGAATTTCTAATCGAATTTCTTTGCCTTTCATTCTAATAGTCTTTAATGATCTAATTTTGCAATATAGTATAACCTCCCCCTCCTTCTCTCTCCACCGACCACTTCTCTCCCTCTTCTCTCCCTTGCCGGATCCGGCTCATCCTCCCCCCCCCTCAACTCTCCTTTGCTCCGATTGTATAATGGGGCATGAGTTTCACTCTTTGGACACTGATGTGCATGATCCCCCGAGACCAAAAGGGTCAACATGCATGCCAGGCTGCTTGGGTTACCAATCAAGAAGCAGTTGGGGATACAATGTTTTTAATTCCATTTGTGATAAAAGTGGGTCCAATTTCAAAAAAAATTCTCAAGGCTTTATGTGTATCTCTGTAAATTTTTCATATAGGGTTTCACTATGTATTTGTACCAATGTTTTCTTTCTTTCACGCCACTGTATATTTGTAGCGTTGTAAACCTATCCTATTCTCCATTGATAGCGAAGCAGGATCTTATCTCTCTGAGAATATAATCAATTATGCTGATGAGTACATTTATGTGTGAAATCTAGTGTAGTAAAACATGCATTTTACATATTTAGAATGGAGCTACCTTGGGTTTTACTCTCTTTTTGCAGGTTTTATATTTTCAAGGCCTTACGGGCTATCGGGCGCTATATCTCCAATTTTACATGTAAAGAGGTCCTATTTCTTTTCATGGTTGCGAAGAGGATGAAATTTTAAGCAAGATGGACATGTTCAATTACAAGTACACATTCGTTTGGTCAACCGTACAAGTGATTATTCTTTTTGGGCTAGAAAAAGAATAATAGATCAGAACTAAAGCGAGATGCAGAACCAGCCCATCTGCAGTTGTCCCAAGGGTATAAGGAATATTCCATATGCCAATAAGGATCGATGGACCACATCCTTAAGTGATTAAAGATTCTTTTTTGGTAACAACAACTACCTAGCGTAGTTGGTGAGTTGTGATGTACAAAATCCCTTTCTTATTAGGAGGTCTCAAGTTCAAATCTCTTAGTTGCCATTTTGTTGAGGTTTTTTTCAGAAGATTTTCTCTCTCCTACTCATCACTTAAAGAAGGTAGGCCAAGATGGTTGTACGCAAGTTTGAAGAAGAGAGAGAGAAAAATAAAGAGAAAAAATAGGAAAGAAGAAAAAAAAAAATGAAAAGACAAGGGCATGGATGGAATTTCCGATTAAAATAGATTATTGTCCAAATCCAAGCAAGAAAAATCGGCCAAAGGGGGTTTCTTGCACAAGAAGAGAGAGAAAAATAGATAAAGGGAGAAAAAATAGGAAAAAAAAGGCAAGAAAAATCGTGGGAGATCTCTCTCCACACGTTTTCTCTCTTCTCTCTCCTCACTTCATCAACAAGATAAAAAAAAAAATCTTTTTTTTTAGAAGCTAAAATCGTTAGCTTCCCTCCCCCATTCTCTATATAATAGAATTAACACAAGGGGAGGAGGACTTCATTCTTCTTCTAGGGTTTTTTCTTAGTTGCTCTATCTCTTTCTCTAGTTTTCTCTTTCTCTAGCTCTAGTTCTAGGTTTATGCTTTAAACACTTTTATAAATTCTTTTTATTCAATTAATGCAAGCACTTTTGTTTTTTATTCAGTCTTTTATTTTTATTGTTTAGGTAATTGAAGTTGTAATTTTCAAGTTCTAGTTCTAGGCTTAGTTCTAAGTGACAAGAACAAGCTATGAAGTATGTCTTTCAAGTTCAATTCTTTTCTTCAGATTTGTTTTCTCTAGTACTAGAAATTTCAAATTTGGTTTATTCCAGATCTGGTTTTTAGTACTGGTAGTAACTCAAATCGATCAAGTTTTCAGTTCAAGGGTTGAAGTTCAAGTAAGTAGGCACCTTCAGTAGTCTTCTCTCCCCCCTCTCATTCCTTCTTCTGACTACCCTTTCTTTCTTAATTTAGGATTTTAATTTCAGTCATTACATTATTACTATCCCTTTCTCCCAAGGTTCATGGTTAGTGTATGTGTTGGCTTTGCCCCTTAGCCATAGAACCATCAATTTATTGCTTTTATTTTAATTGTCTCACTTTCCCTAAAGCCAACTAGAGTAACCCTTGTAAGAGTGACTCTCTGGTCAAGTAGAGAATCTCATATTATGATGCATCCCTCGGGCTAAGTAGAGAAACCTACTTGTGAGTCTCTCTCTAGCTTTATACCCTTTCTTTTACTTTATTTTTATTTCAGCATTTTTTTCCTTCATTATTTTTTAATTGCGTGGGGTTTTTATTTTCAGTTATTTATTTATTTAATTTTAATTGTGTGGCTTGCGTCTTTAAATTCTTAGATGACAAATGGTTAAGACGTTATTTTAGATACATATGTTTAGGACGGTAATTAGAAGTAGATCACAACAATTAATCGGGTCACTTTTGCATTATTAAAAGAAGCAAAAAAAAATAAAGTGGTTGCTCTCCCTGTGTTCGACCCGTAGCTACACTGATCCGTATGCTTGCGGTTACATTTTAAAATCTCAAACACTTTCCGAACCTCGTAAATATGTATGTAATGTGTTATTGCTTATTCTTATTTTTCATTCATTTTCTACATCGTTTTAAGATTGCGTTTCTATAGAAGCACCCACTATAGCCGCCAAAATGATTGTAATGATGGCAGCAAGAAACACAATCCAATTGGGCAATTGATTGATGAAAGTCCTCCGAAACTGCCGCCATGTCGGCGGTGTTGGCTTGGCAGCTGCTTCCACCCAATGTAAAATGCAGGGTAGAGGTCAATGTGGGTGGGTTGGGACTCTCTTTGTATCCAATACTGAGGTTGGTTCATTGCTCATACACACAGCTACACTCTTTCCACTTGCTCACTGACACTAAAGAAATCGAAGATGAGTCTGAAACATCTGCAACTTCTTACACCCACTTCCACTTCTATATCATCTTCCCCTGCAAATTTTAGTGTATCCCCCTATCTAGACTCATATAGCCCAGGACAAGATTTGAGTATTTATGACCCAATTATACCAAATTAATAATTAAATTTTAATGTATTTGAGTAATTGACAATTTCTTTAGCAGTCATTCCCATGACACATACTCATAGTTCTAAATCTCGAAAATTTGCATGTTGTGATGGATTTTTCTCCTATTGTGGATTGTGGGTGGATTAGGATCTTGTATTCTCGCACAAGAACCTAATCCACACTGGAGAGGACAAAGTTGAGAAAATTTCGATCCAAATTTTTAGCAATAGCACGAAAAAAAAAAAAAACCTGATTTCAACGAGGTTTTGGAAATTTCAACCTACATTTTGATTTCGGCCAAAATCAAAACTCAGTTGATACCCTAGATTTTGAACCTTGCACATACCATTACATGACAACATTAGTATTTATTAGATGCAATGGATGTTCTCAGGATATCAAAGCTGATTTTCCATTTTTTATAAGGAAAAATTATAAGTAGTGCATTTCATAAAATAAAATATTATAAATAGCACAATATAAAAAGGGCGTACTTGGTGCACATGGTTCCTATGTGTGTGAAGTTAGGTGTGAGAACTACGAAGCTTTACCCTGAGAATCTTGAGATACTATTTCAACTGCTTGACCACCAGGTCATAACATTCATACCTTACTGTTGGACCAAGCATGCCCTAGGGCTCTCAAGCTTAGTGATAGCGCAGTATCAAACATGTAACTATAATACCGAAAAATTACAACAAATGTAAATTAAACAAGAAAAAGGAACTTACAAAGGTAAGCAACCCTGGGGTTCTCAAGCTCAATTTCATTGTCAACAATTCAGCATGAAGAATTGGAACGATCTCAGCAAGTGACAATGGCACGAGTTTTTCATTGTGGATGCTTTCCTCGTCAAGAATATCAACTGCTGCCAACAGCAACTGTCTAACACAGTTGGTGAGCTATGGTGTGTAAAAAACATATGCTGACCAAGTGATCTTGAGTTTGAGCCTCTTGACTATTGCCATTATACGCTTCCTTGTCATCTTATTGGAAAGGGATTTGGGAAGACCATCATTCTTGGTGCCGCTGATACTAGCCATTGATGGGTTTCTCTATGTTTTTCCTATATGGATTTTGTTTCATCAGTGGAGAAGAGGAGATGTTGCTCTATATTGGGTTTAATGGAGAGAAAATGACTATTCTTTTTTCAGGTGCAGGAGAGGGTGAGAGATTATTTCTTTTTGCTCAGGTGGGGCTAAGAGTCTTTCGGTCTCTCCAAGACAAAGAAAGGAGTTAGACAACCCCATGCTTTTGAACTTTTTGATCAGATAAGAAAGCTCTGAATTCTCACAGCTCCCGAAGAACCAACTAAAGCTATCTTGCTTCACTCATTCGTATCTATAAATAAAAATCCACTTCTCATTTTGACTTTGGATGCTTCTTTGATCCTCTCAATGTATAGATAAATGGGAAAGAGAAAAAGTACTTTCACATCTTATTTTTAGATGCTTAATTGATCCAGTGTGTATGTAAATAAATAGTGTCTTAAGCCACTTTCTCATCCTGGTTTTAGCTGCTTTTTTGAAAGTCTCTCTATTGTCCAACTGTAAAGGCTAAAAGAGGAGAGAGTTGGCAAAACAGTGTGACCTGAATTTTCCAAATTTTATTTTATAAAAAATTATGAAGTTTTATCTTTCAATTGAAAAGCCATGACATCAATTAAGAATTTAAGTGCTTGTTTTTTACACCAATTCCCAATAATATAAGGTCCTTGGGCAAGTGACAATGTTTTTTGATATCAAGACTTGGTGGACATATATGTTGGATAAGTCATCCATCATCTAACCTATGGCTATAATTTTTTTTTCCGCAATCAAGATAAACTCTAATTTTACACTTGATTTCTGAATCATCAGTTGGACATAAAAAGAGTAAATCAGTGCACAAAGCTCCTGTTACTGCAGAGTTTGAGAGGGGAAAATGCAGCCTTACCCCTTTGCTTCGCAGGAAAGGCTGTTTCCAAGTTTAGTACCTATGACCAACATGTTGCAATTGAAAAAAATCAACAAATTGATATATGGGCGTTTTATTCATTTAATTTCTCAACCCTAACTTTTGTTGAACCCTCTACTGAGAATAACTTCCTGTGCATTGCCATTTGTGTGGTATGCAGTATGAGAGATTCTTCATACACTGGAAGCTTCAGAAATCCTACAAGGTCCCACTATGTGGTCCATATACAGAAAAAGGTCTCACTGTGGTGTGGATCTCAGCCATTTTATCCCATTTTCATTCACTATTTCATGTAGGGTACTAAACTCTTACCTGTTGGTATGGTGCCCCCGCACATTAGGATTCTTTCCTTAGAAATAGCATTTTCATTAGTTATGTTATAGTTTGGGACAAGATGCATAATAAAACTACTATGAGTCTATGATAAACCAAATTGAATCCAAACCTTAGAGAATGATACGGCATCTAGCCTTTTTACCCCTTCGGGGAAGGAGGTATGGTTTAGGGTTACCTGTCTTTTGTGTTGTAGGAAAGTGCAAGTCCTGTAACAATTAATACTATCATTAATTCCCCAGAATGTGTCGTCCTAAAAGCGCCCTCTGGTTCCAAGGGAGAAGGAAAGGAAGTGATTAAATCAAAACTAAGATGGAACCTTGATTAACATAAAGTAGTGATTACTGTTAGATCAAACACCAAAAAACACGAATAATAAAGAGACAATATATCCGTATGACAGAGATTTAACGAAGTTCACACACCAGGGTGGTGTGCTATGTTCTCGGGCAAAGAAGAAGATGATTCACTATGCAGAAGAGAAATTACACCCTAGCAGCGGCGAGGAAAAACTAGCCCTGAAACCCTAGCTGCGTGAAAACCCTGGAATACTATGACTTTCTCAACAAGCAACAGTACATTATATAATTCCAAATCGCGGGGTCGACCCATTGGGTCACGGTCGATCCGGTCGAACCATACCTCGAGGAACCTATCGACCCAACCCCTCTGCTTCCATCACAGATCTCAGAAAATTTTCCATTCGGGTCACCACCAAAATATGTCGGATCGGGTCAATCTTCATAACGGGTCAAGAATTCGAGACAAACTTAACAATTACAAAAGTTTCCACAAAAAAAAATTAAACCAAGATGAACTATCAAGGATTTTATATAGTACTATTGTTTTGTAACAAGGACAATTGTGATACTGAACCTACAAAAAAATTTAACCACTCCAAGATGATGGATTTGAAGTATCAACTAGGTGATGATGACGGCCCAACCTTTCTTGTTGCTAGAATCATTGAGATCTGTAGACTTCTACTGAATGCTTGGTTGAAGAGCAAGCAGGTCTGGAACTCTCACACGAATGGGAACCATGACAGAATGATAATGGGCATAAATATTATCATTCCCATCACATAATCATATCCTCTTGCTAGCTCTTTTATGGTGTCCCAGAACCCTTTACCGGTATACCCTACAGACCCAAGCTGGAAAGCCCTACCGGCCTATCGGACCCTTGTCTGCCTAACCCCTTAATTTAGATTAGATTTTAGTAGGGATGTAAATGGATAATCGAAATTCAAATTCGAATTTGCGTTCATATTCATTTAGGGGTATCCGTATCAGAATAATGGTATCCGGATGAAAATCTGAATTATCCGAAAAAATAATTATCCAATCCGATTAAATAATCAATTAATGATTTTGGGGGTTCTTGAAGTTTAAATAGGTTCCAGAGAATGAGGAAAATACTTAAAACAACCTAGAAAGATGGATTAAGAGCAAATTATATTCACTAGGGGGAGGAAGGTCCAGATTACACTAGTCAGAGAATAAACGGATAGTTAAAAATCCGAATTTGTTTAGGGGTATCCGTATCCGGTCAGAAAATATCCGGATCCAAATACATTGGCTCCGAGTTCGATCCGTATCTGATCCGTTTACCTCCCTAGATTTTAGAGAATCAACTACAAATATATTTTCTTTTTTTTAAGGAATCAGGACAAGGGGATCAGCCCTCGCATGGCATTGTAGAACCCTATGATGATGGATTGCAAATACCCTTAAAAGATCAGACAATCCACTCTGGATTATTAGATCCTTCCTTTGCAGTGGATGATGCATTGACTACTCCAAGCTAGATATGGTTTTCACTATTGATATACTCCTTCTAAGACCCAAGGTTTGTGATTTCGACATGATAGGTCGTATAGACCATATAGGTCTCAAGGCTACACCTTGGTATCCATGTGCCTTTTGCTAGAAGAGTGTTTTGGTCTCCTAAGTGCCTTGTTGGCGTCTCCTTGATTTTTGTCCTCATTTAATACTAGGGTCGCTTGAATACCATGGTAACTATGATTTCAACTCCCATAGAAATCGAAATATGTAAGTCGAAATTGTCAAATTTTGATAAAAAATAGATAAGTAAAAGGAAATTGGGAAAATAAAAGAAATACTAAGAATTTTGCAGTGCAACTCTAGGGGATGCTTATTTAAGCATAAATACACATGCACAAATGATTTGATGTGAAAAAAAAAAAGAGGTAGTCTAATTTCACGCTTTATTTTGCTGGTGTAAGCATTAAAGCATTAAAGAACCTTTACAAAAAAAAGTAAGCATTAAAGCATTGTTCAAATCTAATACTGAAATAGATAAATCACCTTTACAAGGCTGCTTCTGTGTTTTTTGGAATTTTTTCTCATGTTTTCCTTGTTTTCAATCCAATCCTTCTTCCACTTACCACTTTAACGTGTTTCTTTTTCAACCCTATTACAATGTTTACATTGGAAACTTCATTAGAGATCACCAGTTGTGGACCAGCAGATGCAATGATACTTGCAAATTGTTTCTAATCCTCTGTGTCGGTTCATCCTTGGCACTTTTCGAACGATCACCTCGTTGGAGAGGATTTTTTTTTTTTTTTTTTTTTTTTTCGATGGGAAATTGGTACACGTAACCCTTGTGACATTGTCTCCTCTCAAATTCCAATTATTTCAGAAGCAATTATGGATTGATACTCTCCTCTCAATACCATTGGTTCCTTTTCAATTATTTTAATAGCAATCATAGAATGTTGGGAAATAACCAAATTTAATACAGGTAACCCATGTGACATTGTCCCCTCCTCTCAAAGTTCTTTGTTCCTTTTATATTATATGATTTCTTTTCCTTAATAATAGAAAAAGGCTACGTATATCAGTGCAATATATTCAAATCTGTGTCTATCTCTCTCCTCCTCTCTTTAGAAAAGTTTATTATGTTTCTCTCATCAAGCCCTTCCATTGGTTGAGTCAATAGCTTCAGGAAAGTTAGCGACATATCCAACATTTTCCCCTCAATAATATAATAAAAAATAGCGTAACATAAAGAAACGGCATGGTTTCATTTAATAAGGCATTTGATTTGATTTGATTTCAAAATCGAACTGAATCAAATTGAATCTTTTTTTCACCTTAACCATCTGGACAACCCACAGGTGGGTACAGAATAAATAAGAAAACGCATACACACACACACACTCACACAATGTGTACGACAGGGTTCGATCCCACGACCTCTTTCCATGGGTGCTGGCTCCACAAATTGAAACTATCACCACTAGGCTATCCTAATGTTCGTATCTTAAAGCACCATTAAATTACCCTATAAATAAATAAATAAAACCATTTAATTTTGATAAAATTTTAGTGTTGTACTCTGCTACAAGAATCCAAAGGAGAAAAGAGCGATCCCCAAATCCCAATCTTGTTTTGTGTCTTCTTTTTCCTCTTCCAAAGTTGAAAAGAGAAAAGAAATTTCTACATGTAACAAACTATGAGATAGAATTTTATTTCTACATGTAACAAACAATGAGATAGAATCTCCCTAAAACTTCATGGTACTATTAAGAAATTCATTCCCATTTATTTTATGTTTTTCACGGACTTTCCATAGGACCAATTTTATTGACAGGATTCATTACAACTTTAATCACTTTAATTAACAGCTTGGCCAGTTACTCAAGATTCTCGATTGTTCCATTTGTTGGTGTTAGAAATATACATCAGTTAAATAGGACCATTTTCTTCTCAATTTCAAATTTCAACCGACCTGATTATGTAGAAAAGGTGCAACAATTAAGTAGACTACTCCACTTTTGTTATTACACTAGGCAAATCTTAGTCATATTTTCTATCTTTATACAGTCTAAGAGATTAAATTTTTTTTTTTTTAAGTCATTGGTTTTTCCACATCTACTTTTTATTTTTAGCCTAAGCTTCACCACCTTCAGTTAAAAATAGCAAGTACATGAAAATAGAATCTCAATTAGCACAACTTATTAAGTTGATAATACATGGAAATAGAACCCCAAGGAATAGCTGAGTTGGCAAGGGACCTACGCTTCAGGAAGTGTATGATTTTGAGTTCAGCTACTCTTACTTCCTTGGGGCCACTCACAGAAGGTGTTTAGTGCTCTTCACTACTTTGCTTTCAGTGAAAATTCAATTGTTCTCATTCAACTCTAGTATAATCCGGTCTATGTGATTATGGGTTCAGTATGGTCCCCGAAGCCTAGTCCCCACCCCCCCCCCCCCCGAAAAAAAAGAAATAAAACTCTAAAAGATCTTGACATCATCTCTCTTTCCCATTCTGTCCTTATGGGCCTCACAAATCTGTCAAAATATATCCCTTCACTGCTGCTGGTCAATGGCTAAATGGGCAGAATTTGGACTTGGACATATGGGCTAAAGTTTAAACAATTATATGGGCCCAAGTGTGGGCCTGGTTATGACTAAAGTCGAAGGCCAGAAAAGTGCTTGGTTCAGGCTGGTAATAACTTGACCAAATGGAGTAGTTAGAGGCCTGTTTGGGGCCTTTGGGCTGGCCTTGTACTGAATCAGGTACCGTGTTGTATCAATACCTTAAAGATACGATACGTCCCCATTAATATTGGGTCTTGGAATACTTCCTTGACATATCATTGCACAACATTTCAACCTTGCTGCAATTATGAGCAATTTCAGATTTCATTCAGCTTCAATTCTGGGTGTTATGCCACAAATAAAAACATAGGCACTTAGTGATAGGCTAAAGCAGATAAGCATGGAACTAAGGGCCCGTTTGATAACGTTTCAAGAAACACGTTTCTGCCGTTTCTATTTCCAGAAACAGCAGAAACGGAGCAAAAAGCATACTGTTTCGTTTCACTTATTTTTAGAAATAGAAATAGAATTTTTTACTTATTTATGGTTCAAGAAACGACCCAGGCGAAACAAGTTCAACTTGTTTCGCCGTTTCTGGAAACAACTTGTGGCAATTCTTTCATTGGTTACCATCAACTTCTAAAAACATGACTTATCAAACACCTTCAATTCCGTTTCTGTTTTTAGAAACGGAAATTTATGTTTCTGCCGTTTCTTGAAACAGAAACGACAGAAACGTTATCAAACGGGCCCTAAATCTCGATCGAAACTGATTAAAACCTTCAAATTGTCTCAGTTTTGAGCTTGGCAGGGTCAAATCCCAAGGTTCATGAAGATCGAAACCCAGCTTCAAAATCTCGAAACAAGATCTGGAATATCTCGATTTCGGGCTTGACTGAAACTAGGTCTAAAACCGAGATCTCGTAAACCCTACAGACCCAAGCTAGTAACCCCTTAATTTAGATTAGATTTTAGAGAATCAAGTACACTTTTTTTTTTTTTAATTGAGTTAGAAAGGAATCAGGAGAAAGGGTCATATCAGCCCTCGTGCGGCAATGTACAACCCTATCCTATCATGATGAATTGCAAATACCCTTGAAAGATCAGACAATCCACTCTGGATCATCAGATCCGTCCTGTGCAATGGGATGATACATTGAGTGAGACATTTGGGAGCAAATGATCCTAATTCAGATAAGTCAATTTGGAAGGGGATCGACTGTCTGCGACCATGATTGTGAACCACGTTCAGAAAGTATGATATGAAAGGGAGGAAAATTTTCCCTAGACTTCTCCAATCTGGATATGGTTTTCACTATGGGTATACTTCTAAGATCTAAGGTTTGAGATTTCGATATGATAGGTCGTTTAGACCATAGGTCTCAAGACTATCCCTTAGTGTTCATGTGCCCTTTGCTAGAAGAGTGTTTTGGTCGCCTAAGTGTGCCTTGTTGGTGTCGTCTTGCTTTTTTCATCATTTAATACGGAGGTCGCATGGATACCATGACAACTATGATTTCAACTTCTATAGAATTCGAAATATGTAAATTGAAATTGTCAAATTTTGATAAAAAAAATCGATAAGTACAAGGAAATTGGGGGAATAAAGGAAATCCTAAGAATTTTGTAATGTAACTCTAGGGGATGCTTATTTAAGCATAAATACACATGCATTGATGTGAAAAAAAAAAACCAAAGAGATGGTCTAATTTCGCGCTTTATTTTGCTATTGTAAGTATTAAAGCATTGTTCAAATTTAATAAAATAAATAAATCAGCTTTACAATTTTTTGGGGGAGGGGGGTTGGGGGGGGGAGGTGGAATTTTTCTCATTTTTTCCTTGTCTTCAATCCAATCCATCTTTCACTCATCACTTTAACTTGTTTCTTTTTCAACCCTATCACAATGTTTACACTGGAAATTTCATTAGAGACAACCAGTTGTGGACCATCAAATGCAATGATACTTGCAAATTGTTTATATAATTTTTTAGCAACTTTTTGTTTTAATCAAAGCATATCCTTACAAAGAAAATTTTTGATCTTCTCTGTCGGTTCATCCTTGACCACATGTCATTTTTCGACACCTTCTTTGCACTTTCCGGACGATCACCTCGTTGGACAGGATTTTTTTTTATCTAATGGGAAATTGGTACACGGAACCCTTGTGACATTGTCTCCTCTCAAAACCCTTCATTCATTTTCAATTATTTTATTAGCAATTATGGATTGATACCCTCCTCTCAAACACCCTTCGTTCTTTTTCAATTATTTTAATAGCAATCATGGAATGGAAATTGCCAATTTGATATAGGTAATTCATGTGACATTATCACCCTCGTCTCAAAGCCCTTTGTTTCTTTTATATTATATGAATTTTTTCTTTAATAATGGGAAAAAGCTGGATATACCAGCACAATATACCTAGATCTATGTCTATCTCTCTCCTTCTTCCTTTAGAGAAGTTTTCTTTGTCTCTCTCATCAAGACGTCCCATTGGTTGAGTCAATAGCTTCAGGTAAGTCAGTGGTATAACTGACCTTTTTCCCTTAATAATATAATAATAAAAAAAAATAACATAAAGCACGGCATGAATGCATTTAATAAAGCATTTGATTTGATTTCGATTCTAACCAACGATTTTTCAGGTGATCCAAAATTGAATTGGATCCAATTAAGTCTCATCTTTTAAATTCAAATGAAAATCAAATTTTATTCGATTCTTTGATTCAGGTTTCAATTTTGACACCCTTACTCATGGTATCACTGACTATTTCATGAAATCATTATAAAGCACTTTTAGATGGTAAAGGAAGAATTGTGGAGTTTGCCCAAAAAAACGAATTGTGGAGAAAACATGGAACACGTGTTTGGGATCAGCACCAATAATGGAATGACACACGTCATAATCATAGAATTTAATGGCCTCATAAACTAAGTTGAACAAATCATGATCAAATCTTAAAGCATCATTAAACTACCCTATAAATAAATATATAAAACCATTTAATTTTGATAAAGTTTTAGTGCGCACTCTGCTGCAAGAATCCAAAGCAGAAAAGAGCGATTCCCAAATCCCAATCTCTTGTTATGTCTCCTTTTTCCTCTTCCAAAGTTGGAAAGAGAAAAGAAATTCCAAAATACCTATCGGAACCCCACGTACCCCAACCCCAAGGTGAGAGAGAGTTTAGGAGATTTCTGGACTCCTCATCCTACTGGGAAGAGACCAGTAAACAACGCTTTTTTATGATGATGTCAAGAGACTCGAGACTTGAGAGGTCGAGTTAAAATATGATCATGCCACTCCTATGGTGGATCAGTGACAGATTGGACACTCAATGAGGCCCAAGGGAGGAAAGAAAGGCGGCTCGATTTCTGGTTATCAAAGATTATGTGGGAATTCAACGACTATCCTTTCAATTAGATGCAGACATGCCGTACGTCTGAGATTATGTATCAAGTGCCAATCATTTGGGATTGTGTATTCCTAGATATTAAGGCTATGTTTGGTAGCCAAGTGAAGAAAAGAAAAGAATATAGAATCTAGAAAAGAAAATAAAAGAAAAGAGAATAAATGAAATGAAATGGTGAGAAAATAAAAAGACTATGTATGTTTGGTTATTAAGAGAAGAAAAGAAAAGAAAAAAATTTAAAATTTTTTGAATTTTAGGAGAGAGATAGACTTATAGGAAATTATTGTATAATCATTTATTTTTTGTCTTATAATGTTTTCATATTTT
>NC_056561.1:11196067-11201968 GCF_013358625.1 Macadamia integrifolia
TTTTTTGCAAGATTTTTTTTTTTTTTTGAACAAAAGAAAACTTCACAATTCCCAAGAGAAATTTTGAATTTCAAAAGGTGAATCTTCTCTTGGGTGAAGATATATCAAGTGCAAAGAGAAATTCTTTTCTTCTCTTGGCTACCAAACACAGCCTTAGACTGAGTGCTTGTGTTTGATTGAAGGAAGAATGGTTGGAGATGATCTAGATTCCTATAGATAAGAGTGAGGCTGGTTTTATGCGATAAGACAATGATAGCAATTTTAATTTTCGACATAAAATATATTACCATTGTGATTTTCTATTATGCACTATTGTTTTACACAATCGCTTAGAATAATAAATGCTTATAAAATATCTAGGTAAAAATAGGGTCAATTCTAAATTAAACCTCATCACATAAAGGTTTGGTTTGAAAAGGAGATGACTCATCGTGATATATAGAAGGGAAAAATTATATATTGAGAACTTGGACAGCAATAATGTGTTGAGTTGGGTATTGAATGTAAATTCTCCATCGTATGGTCGTACATTAAGTTTAAAACTTAATCATTTACTTGGCATATGATAATCTAAGCCAAGTGGGAGAATGTAAACAGATGTGGCCTTTTGATTACCACCTCAATTACAACCTTTTTAAGTTTTAGTCAATGGCAATAAAGCTAGAACTGAATTGGAGCAATGATAGGTTACTACAGTTCGAGGGAAAGTAGACTATCTCAGTTTATTTCTGCATTAGAAGCCATTAGTTTTTCCCCTGTGCTTACAGCTAGAAGGGAGCCTCAACCTTCAAGATATTCAACACTTGTGAGACTTTTCTTATTTTTTTGATAGATGAGATCCATTACAAAACAAAGAAAGGAAAAGAACACATACAACCAAATTGGCTACTCAACCAACCTCTTTACAAGAGCAAGAAGGTTCCCAAGAGGCCCCATAACCCCCAACAATAACATGACTCAAGATCAAATCTCACTACAAGAACACGAAAGTACACAAAGGCAAACCCCAGCTACGAAAAATAGAAAAAATAAAATAAAATAAAAAGTCTATTATTTTCGAGAACTTGTATACTGATGAGCAACACGAACAGCTAGTGGAATCCTGACCACATGTTTTTTGTCAGTCCAAGTCAAGCTTCCAAAAACGTAATCCATAAGCTGCACATTTTGAGTAGAATTAAAGGTCACTTTGAAGGAAAGCACTGAGGTTGATTGATTGAAGGAGAGTCTACGAGGTTTAACTTTCACTTGTATACCAGGAGGAGACTGCACCAAAGCTTTGTAGACTGAATTAATTGTCCCCACATTTGTCACAGTCCTGGTGACTGTTACAATATTTTCAAGGTATGGGATTGAGATAGAGGGGAGATTGAGGTCCCAGCTAGAAGCCCTCCTTTTTCTAGAACAAGAATCATTTCTTTTAGTCATATTGGTCATCTGTTCATTAGTGTAGCCTTTAGAACAGAAAAAGTCAATGTAACTCTTAATGCTAATATCATAAATGAGCCCTGGATGTGCTACTTTCTTGGGATCGATATGCCCACCACCCATGTCGAAAGGAGTTGCGGGCTTGAGATTGCCTCCTTGTGCCCATATTACTTGTCCATCTGTGCCATTTTGTGATGCTGCAAGTTATCATGGATGGTGGTTTAGTTGTTTGATATATACGTTAGCATATATACTATATAATTCAACAATCAGAATTTAAATCTCCCAATTTTATAGATATAAAGTACTCACCAGTAGTCATAATTGCTGATTTTATGGCCGCAGGAGACCAATTTTTGTGCAAAGTCTTGATGAGGGCAGCCACTCCAGCTACATGGGGGCAAGCCATTGAAGTTCCAGATAGGAATTCAAAAGGGTGACCTGTAATTGGCGGAGGGTATGCTGCTAAGATGGTCACTCCTGGCGCGGCTATATCAGGCTGCCACCACAATTAATTTTACTTCAAATTAGCTTTTTTTTTTTTCGATAACCACAATTTCATGAGAAAGTGGACGTGAACAAGCCAAGGCTTCAAATGCATAACTGTCATGAAGTCAAGGATTATAATTTTTCCAAACTGTGAAACATGTCATTGATAAGGCGTTTCAAACTAAGGAGACAATAACTCTGTCAAATCCCCGTAAAAAAAAAGTGAAAATACACAAACTAATACTAGCTAGCACAGATTTAATTGTGCAGCAATGAAGAAGAAATCCTAAGAGAAGAGAATATTATTTCCCCCCCCCCCTCCCCCCACTATACATGATAATATAGTTTCCATATTACTGAAGAAATAACATTTTGATTAGATGTTTAAAAACTCAAAATCTCAAATGTAGTGGATATTGCATTGCAGTACATGAGGTGAGAAGCCTAATTAATTAAATAAACAAATCAAACATACCTTCAACACATCAGGTAACAAAGTATTTGGTCCTCTGGATGAGAATGAGGCCACTAGTGGAGATGTCTTTTTCCCAACTACAGTTTGTGGCTTACTGTTCTGCACAGTTGCTGAACTGTTGATAACAATTAAAATGGAGCTAATTAATAACTTACTTAAGACAGACCACAAAATCTGCCCATGCCATTAATATCTCCTTAATTAAGTACCTTGTTCCTCGGATGTAGGAAATTATGTTTGTCCCTGTTTCAAAATTTACTTTGATACAAGTAATGTTGCATCGATTGAGGACATCATTGTGATCTTGGGTGTATATAATGCCGATTCCTCCAGCTTTCTGAACAGTTTTAGTTGCATTAGTAACTTCTTGTTGGCTCGCAGATGGTTGTAGGAAACAATGGACAACCTTCCCTTTCACTAATGTCGGATTGAGACTTCCTTCCTTGCAAGCTCTGCAGCAAACCCCAACAACCAAAAAAGCGAGCAAGGTTTAATTTATGGAATTAAATAAAGCCTTATTATAAGCATTAATTAGACTTGAAGGGGAGCAAAAATAAAGATCTATATCTCATACAATGCATCATCTCCTTGCCCAGCAACTATTGCAGCTGGAGTATAGATCTTATACGATGCATCATCTCCTTGCCCAGCAACTATTGCAGCTGGAGTACTTGTTTTCAATTCGGAAGGTGGACTAAGTGGTGTTTTCAATTTGGGAGGTGGAGGTGGACTGGGTGGTTTGTGTTTTTGTCTAGTCTCACCCAAACCTCCAACTGATAAGGTGTGGCCCTGTAACAAATATGATCGATCATTTAAAAGTTAGCGTAGAAGTTTAATTGCATGTGTATGAATGACATTAGATTCTATAGCCTTTTGGCATTACCAAGGAAGTTTGGTCATTTCCAAGGGTAACTTCTGTTTGGAAATCCCTATCAATGGTGGTGGCTGCAACAGTGATGATCCAAGGAGCCGTGTTCCCAACCGTATCAGAGAAAGGGCCATCATTTCCTGCTGCACAAACCACAGTAATCCCTTTTGCTACTGCATGAAATGAACCTACTGCAATTCCATCATCAAAATATGCCTGTAGAGGCAGTCCTGCATGGTCTACGTTACGGGCTAAAGATACAGACAAAATGTCTACTCCATCATGTATGGCCATGTCAAATGCTTTTAGTTCATCTGCATCTGTTGATTCTCCAAGCCAAACAACCTTGTAAATAGCTAGGCGAGCAAGAGGGGCACCCCCTCTGGCTATACCGGTACCTAGCCCTAAATAACTTGCATTTGGTACAAAACGACCTGCAGCTATGGAAGCACAATGAGTTCCATGCCCTTCTTTGTCCCTTGGGGACAGATACTCTGAATGCCCAGTGGTGTTGATGGGCCCATACATCTTTTCATAGCCTTTTTTGATCCAGCGAGCACCAATGATTTTCTTATTGCATTTGGCGGAAGTGAAAGATTGTCCAGTTTGGCAAATTCCTTTCCAACTCGATGGAATTGGACCCATGCCATCATCTTTGAAGCTTTGTGACTCTGGCCAAATTCCTACACACACAAAGAAAATCTGTCATTAGAATTATGCAAGGATTTAGAATAGAATAGAGCACACTATATATTTTGTATGTATAATCCTAAGAAGGTAGCCAAGTTGGAAAGGGCTCTTCACCTCACAAAATGGGTGGTTCTGAGTTTGACCCCTCTTACCTTTTTGATGTCACTCATACAGGGTGTTTGTTCTTCACTATTTTCAGTTTAATGATTCTCATTCAACCCCGGTATGACCCCAGTCATACAATTGTGGATCAGTATGGACCCGCTGGAATAGTCAGGCCGAAGACTTGAATACCAAAAAAAAAAAAAAACCATAGATATGTTACCCTACCTGAGTCTATAATGCCAATAATGGTACCGTCGCCCATATTCGCTTCAGTCAAAAGGTTATGTTTAGACTTTGATGATTGATTGAGCTCTAGAAAATCCCAGCTTCGTGTAGTATGGACTTTATGAATGCGATTAGGGAACACTCGGACTACACCCGGAAAGTCTGCAATTTTTCATTAGAATTAAAGAAGAAGATGCTCAGAATTCGTTCATGCAATAGCTTAGTTTTTCATGACAAATTAATTAATTGCAGCTTCTTCCAGTTCATGAAAGCTACCTGCAATGACTTTTGCCTGGGAATCAGTTAGAGAAGCTGCAAACCCAGAGAAGCCATGCTTATAGCTGTAGAGAATAGAATTCTTGGCAGCTTCTTTGCTATATAGGAAAAGAAATTCAGATAATTTTTAATCCTCACGATAGAGTATTGTCAATAAGCTTGCATAAATGAACGAAGGAGTAAGGAGAGAGGAGGGAGTTATTTATATATATGTACCTTCCAAGCAACTTTGCTAGCATTTCATGGTGAGACATCACTATGGTTGCTGGGTTGTTATGCTGCTTCTCACCCATATACACAATGTACACCTGAGAAGTGAAATTATAAGTAGCAATAGATCATTGTTTCACTCACTCACTCACCCACCTTACTAAAGTCCAAAGAATGCATCAAATAAGAAGTTACTACTTACATTGGTTGTAGTATCGGCAGCAAATGTGACACAGTTCCAGCAGCAATGGAGATTGAACAAGATAGAGAGAGCAATGATCACTTGAAAGTGATGATGTCTTGAAGAGGTAGCCATTAGATCTTGAATGGAAGTTAGTTTTATGAGGTTATCAATTGGTCCCATATTTATAGAGAGAGAGAGAAGTCCATTGTTCATCTTTTTCATTCTAGCCAAGCTCTTTCATTCCCACAATCGTAACACCCCCCCCCCCCCCCCCCCCCAAAAAAAAAAATCCAACCAAAAACATAATGGGGGTGGAATACTACAGTGCTTTTCCCCAACTTCCCTTCCCTTTCCCTGCCATACTACAGTTCTTTTCCCTCACTTCCCTTCTCTTTCCATGTGGTATTATCTTTTATTCCCGCTATGTTAGACCCACTTTTCTAATTATCATACCCCCCACTCCTTTGCAAACAAACAGGACCTTAATTGATTATATTTTCTGTCTTCTGCCTCCTCAAGAATAAATTAGGGTATTGGGAATTCTTCATATTCATGGACACTATAATTAAGTATAAATCACAAGTTTAACTAAAAATGAAAATATTTGCCACAATGTTAGCCTGGGAAGGAATCCGCACATACGCAATTGGATAACATTTTAGTCACTATCTCTACATCACCCATGATGCACCATGGTTCATCCCTTAGCAACCCACGATGATACTGTTTTAATGCATCAAAATGCAATTTTCTTGAATCATTTTATGGGTAGGTTAATGCTTAAGATTTATCGTGATTTGTTTAAAAAGGTAATTTTTGATATTATATCTATGAATTAGCCCCATACATGGTACATATGCATATAATATGCCTATATGTACATAAAACCAAAGATATGGAATAATATAGTGAGTTTTAAAGCTACTTTATTATTTTATAAAAAAAAAAAAA
>NC_056561.1:11201988-11214723 GCF_013358625.1 Macadamia integrifolia
AAAAAAAAAAAAAAGGGGAAAGAAAAAGAACACCAAATATTGATTATTAACGACTTATCTTTGTTTGATGATACAGTGTATTATGGGTGGAACATGGAAGAGTACTTAATACAGTCCATAGGGATAAATAAAAAAAGAGCCACTTTATAAAAAAAGCAAGCAAGCTAGCTAGTAATGTGATGGCCCTTTGATTTCCTTTTATGCTTTCTTGTCGTCCTTTCTTTTTTGTCTTGAAACCACGAGATTGTTGGGGTCAAGGTTTCTTAAAGAAAAAATATTTTTATAAGTGAGATGATGGGGAAGTTAAGTAGGGATAATTAGTAACGTGTAGCACGTGAATGGGACCAATAATGATGAAGGAAAGAATTAAGCTGATGTCATAAAAATGACCTCATAAAAGAAAAAAATGCTAATTGTGATTCAAATCCAGATCCTTCTACTTCTTAGATCATTAATTCGAGGTCTAATTAATTGGAGAAGATTAGAATCCATGAAAAAACAAACATTTTTTTTTTCCTAGAAGAGATTGAATTAAAGATGAAAAATGGAAAAAATATAGATATATAAAGAATTTATTATATAATTATAATTTTTATCTTATTATATCTTCTATATGATTTTTTTTCTTGAGTTTCAAACATAAGCCTAAGATAGGAGCAATAAAATGTGTTTTACTCATTTATGTTGTCTTTTTTTCCCCTGATACTCATTTATGTTGTTAAAGAACAAGACATGGTTTTACACTTTTACTAATCTCTTTCAAACTACATGTAATTTTTTTGTTTTCAAGAAAGGGTGCACAAAAGTGATTAAAGGGGGAATTATTTTTTTCTTTTTCTTTTCAACATTGGGAATAAAAAAAAATTAATTCTTTTCAATATTGAAATTTTATTGAAGTACGTGCAGCAAAATTGGTAACATCACATCTTCGGATTGAGATATGGTCATATGGGTATCTTTGATGAAAGAGTCATTATCATGATTAGGGGTGCGATAGGGCCAGGTTGGGCTAGGTTTCTTAAATCCCTATCTCAGCCCTTAGTCCCCTTAATTGGGCCCAAACCCGCCCTGACCCTGACTCAGGGCCACAAAACTTCATCTCAGGCCCTACCCTTTCAGGGTTCAACCCAACCCTTACCCGCCCTGATTGACCCCAATTTTTCAGGGACGAGCTGGGATGACCCTGACCCTGACCCTGGTTTGCCACCAAGGGCCAGGGTGACCCTGATTAACCCTGACCCTAGTTTTCCATCAAGGGCTAGGTAGGGGTGTCAATTCGTGGCCCGAACCGGCTAAACCGACCGAGACCGACCGTTTATAGACCAGCCCAGCCCGGACCGTTTATTAAACGTGTCGGGCTTGAGCCCGACCCGTTTATAAATGGTCGGTCTCGGTTTTGCTACTTGAACCGTCGGGCGCCCGATCGAGACCGACCGAATAACGCCCGACCGAGACCAGCCTATTGTGCACCGACTTGGCCCGACCCTTTAATGATTGTAGAATACCTATTTTACCCCCCAAATTAAAGAATAAAAACTAAAAAGTAAAGACATGTTCACATTTTAAATAATGGTTATATTTTGTATCATTTATTGATTTATTGTCATTTTTTTGGGCTTGCATAAGTGGGCCGGAATATAATAGCACATTTTAAAGAGGGCCCGTTTAAAAACCGATTAAAGCCCGTTTAACATTAAACATGTCCGTAGCCCGGTTAAGGCCCGACTAAAGCCCGATTAAGGTAGCCCGATTATAGCCTGAGACCGACCGACCGAATATAAAGTGTACCATGCCCTCAATAACTAAGCCCGATTAGTTAAATGGGCGGACACGGTGTAGCCTTTGAAAGTCTTCAAGCCCGATTAAGCCCGACCGAAACCAAACCGGCCCGACCGGTTGACACCCCTAGGGCCAGGTACATCCTCACCCTGATCCTACAAAATATGAAATAACTTAAAAATTAAAAAAAATATATTCATAATAAAGAGGAGATAAAAAAACACAAAGTTACAAATTACTTATTATGAAGAGAATATCCTAAAGCAAACATTCAAATAATATAAAGAATATATAAAATTAAGTTAAAACCAGGGTTACAACTAAGGTCTTAACTAGGGTCAACATCAGGGAAAATCAGGGCCGGGTAAGGCCAAAGCCAGGGCCAAAAAATAGGGTCGGGTTCAGGGCTGGCTGGGCAGGTCAAAGACATCAACCCTTACCCGCCCTGACCCTGACTCAGGGTCAGAAATTTCAAGGCTAGGTCAGCCCTCAGGGCCAAAATTTTTGAGTCGGTACTTGTTCGGGATCAGGGCTAGCCAAGGGCGGGTCTGAGCCATTAGGGCCAAACTTGCACCCCTAATCATGATACTATCCAAAAGTATAAAATAGTATATAAAAATGTAAAATCATTTGAGTATATCAAAACATTTTAGGGATCTTGATCCCATGACTTGACTCGATAATTTTTTTTTTTTTTTTTTGGTAAAGACTCGATAACTTGACTGCCACAGTAGAGGAGAGGATGGGGGTGGATTTCCACCAAAAGTTATTAAACTTCAAAAATGATTGAGTCGCATGATTGCATAACTATAACACTTTCCTTGAGGATTTAAATGGAGTCCAGCTTAGGCTCTCATATTAATTAGCACCATCCTTGGGAGTCTGGGACTTATCCACTGCCCCTGTGGTTTCTCTGGATTCCATTTGGGTGATGGGTTCCCAAGCTACGAAGACCTTAGAAAATAAGAAACCCAAAGAATCACTTTGGTTTGCCCTTTCCTCTTTCACCCTTTACTTTGCTCTCCATCTCTTTCTATAAATAAATAAATATATATATAATTTTTTTATTTTTTTTTACTCAAGGTGTCTGGATCGTTGACCCAACTAATTCCTATGGTCACTGTGATACTGTTTATGGAGGACTGAGTCAGTTCGAGACGAAAACTCTCGAGTGATGGCTCTAAGAAGTTAGTTGCTGCGGACTTTCTCTACTATAGTTCTTTGTATGAGGCAGGTTTAATGAAATCAGGAGGGAATGACTGAGTGAGAGGAGATTGAAAATTGAAGAAACCCTTTGGAATGGATCAAGTTTGAATGTATTCTCAATATTGAATGCTCTTCATATGTTGTTGTTACAAAGTGAATTCATTATGACCATTAAAGGGTTTTATGGAGAAATTTGAACTCTTCACCACTATCATGTTAACCAGATTGCCCTCATACCCGTCATCAACCTCAACATACTTGAATATGGTAGATCTTGCATGAACCTGTCGATCTAAACCAATAGTGCGGAATTTACCAATTTTATTCCTCACACTAAGTTCAACACTACAAAAAACTTAACACCAGCGTTCCATTGTGCACCTTCTTTACGAAAACAAAATTTTTGTACAGAACCAAAAACCCATAAAGGGGAAGATATTCTTTTCATTTCACTCTTTCTCCTTCTTCATACAAACTCGGTCCCTTAGCCTTCTTTTGCAATGTATTGTACCCACACCAGGCAGTAACATCATCTTTTCAAATCCAAAAATGTATCCAATAGAGTGGAATCTTAGCATTTTATCCTCCCCACTGAGTTCAAAACTGCGAAAAACCTTAGGAACACTTGCCTTCCATTGCACACCCTTTGTACAAAATTAGAATTTCCGTTCAAACCAAATCACATAATAGTATTGGCTCATCAAAAGGGGAAATATTCATTCCATTTCACTCTTTCACTCCGTCGTCCCTTAGGGAAAACAAGCCAAATTTGATTTTGATATCCTTTTTATTAGGAAAATTTATAAGATTACACAAAATCAGGTTTAATCTTACAAAACTAACCACTTATTGTTTCAATTAACAGAAAAATACACTCGTGTTTGGATTTAGAGATGTAGCCAAAACAGTGTTCATCCTCAACATGACGGATTTTTTTGACAATTTTACCCACACCTCCCATTTGATCAGGGTTCTTTTTCTTCTTTCTTTTTCCTCATGCAATTAAGAGAGGAAGGTTTGTGTTTCCAACCCCGTCTCTTGTTCTTCCTCTTGCCCTCCACCTTGTGCAATCAATCACTTACTTTATTAGTTCATCAGTTCATCAGTTAATTACATTCCTTTGTTACTAAAAAATCAGAAATTATTGGGATGATGTACAGTAGGAAAGAGTTGGTTGATGATGATAATGGGGATTGAGAAGTTTTTTTTTTTTTTTTTTTTTTTTTATAGGTAAGGAGGGAAGTAGATAACAACCATGAGGCTCGAACTTGAGACCTCCTAGTGAAGATGGATTTTGTATACCACAACTCACCAACTGCAGTAGATAGTTGTTAAAATTTAAATTTAAAAAGGACACTGGGGATAGAGAAGTTACTTTGCTGCAGTAAGGTAGATGAATATCTAATAGGGGTGGATCTCAAAGTTGGTGTGTATCCCATTCAAAGTTCTGCATCGCGTCATCAGTGCAGGCATTCTCAGAATGCATTCTAGATTGAGAACACATTCTAAGATGATAAAAATGATGTTTGGCATGCATTCTTGTTCTTGAATTCCAGAATATGTCAAAGAATGCAGTCCATTCTGGAATGGGTTTTTTTCCCCATTCCACGTTCTTGTTTTTGTTCGTGAGTTTCATCCTTGGGAGAAACGAGCTCCTCATCTTCTTCCTCTTCGTTTTCTATCTTTTTCTTCTCTTCAATTGAAGCCATCCATTCCCATGGCTGTCATAATCCTTGGAAACACAAATGCAGAAATTTTTTTGGGTGGTGACATGATGTAGATCAAAAGTCTGCAAAATTATGCTGGGTTAGTTTCTGTCTCTTAGAAATTCTTAGAAGATCTTATTCTAGGAGGCCGGTTCTCTTTATTCTGTATTCCTTCAGATTCATGATGAGTTGCAGAGAGAAACAGTGATTCTGAACTAAAAATCTGTCCTTGTTCTGTTCTTGATTCATAAGTTTATCAGTCTTGCCTAGAGGGTCGACCTTACTGATTTTTTCTGGTTTCTGAAGAATTATTCATTACTTTCACCTTTTTGAGATCTAGAGGAGGAAAATGCTTCGTTCCGTACTTGCTTTGAGCAATATCACCTATAGTAGTATAGTACCATACTCAAATGCAAAGAACAACTCCGGAATTTGGGGTTTTCTTGTAAATTACGAAGCCCTTTTCCACTTGACTCTGTTTGGTTGTTGTTGTTTTTTTTTATTTTTTTTTATTTAGCACATTCTCAGTGTTTCAAAACGGATCCGTCATCCCTTTACCAAGCTTCTTGGGGATTTCATTAGCAGACCCCAGGACAATTATGGCTGGCCACTACTACAATCCAACTTATGTTGCTTTAGGTGTTGTCTTTACAGGTTACTTTATTCGTGCAATGGACAAGTATGGCTGGCCCCTAGTGCGGTTTTTGCACTCATTCAATTGCAGACTATGCTTCTCAGAAATTCGATCTATCCTCCCTAAGTGTTACCCTAAGACAGGAGGAAGGATTTTTCTGGAAAGTTGCTTCGGTCTATTCTCCATAATGCTCATGATATGTTCGATAAAATGCTTGATGCATACTAAATTAAAAGATTGCATTTTAATTAAATATGTATCTAAACAATGTTCTCATTCCCAGTCAAGAATGCATTGTGCATCTTGAGAATGGGAATATGCGTACCAAACACAGTCTTGAGCTCAATAATGAATAACTTTATTAAGGCTGCGTGCGGTAGTCATCCAGAAAAAACATTTATGATGTTTTTCTATTCATGGGAACAAAAAAAACGAATAAAGCTTTTGGTGTCAATTTGGGGTTTTTCAATTTTTTTTTTAACGAAAAGGGGGAAAAAAAAAACATTAGAAACGCAAAATGATAGAAAGATGAAACATTGTTCCATCTTTGAGTTTCATGTAGGATTAATTTTCCTTATTTGTCCCAATTGACCATTGATTGAATTCCATTATGGAAACTCAATATTTGATTTGATTGTAAATTAGCTTGGATTTTATTAAGGACATATTAGTTTATTTGCAAATAGGGATACTTGTTCTCTGATTGATTGGTCTACCTTAATGGGAGATGTGCATTGTGTTATTAAAGGAGGCTAGGTCCCCCTTGTACAGTAATGTACTAATCTCACCCATTAGAGAAGTGCATTGAGAAAATACTAAAAGGAGAACTTACCTCCATTGAAGAAGAATAAGGTTTCTCATTCGTGCAAGGACGACATCAATGGCTGCGTCAAGCTCCATTAGAAACAACGCGCCATCGACGATGAATGGTATGTCGTTTTCTCCTCTTGTATTGATATGGTTCACAATGTATTGGCAAGATATTTATTATGATTTAGGAATTATTATGTTAGAAATTCCTTTAGTGGTATCAGAGGTTGGGTTTCCCAATAGGTTATGGATCGTTTTAAAATTAAGGTCAACCATGAAAGTATTTTTAGTGGAATAATTTTGAATTATTTATTATTGGGTGAACGTCATTAAAGAGGCTGAAATCAACCATGTCATAGGTTGAAATCAGCCATTAAAGAGACTGTAATAATCGATTAAGGTTCTATTCATATGATTTTAGTTGAGATTGAGATAGGTACTTTCTTATTATAATGCATATTTGGTCAGATTTTAACTTTTTTAATGATATTACTATTGAGCATTTATTTTTTTATTTTATAATGAGGGGCTAGGTTTATTTCTATTTTAAGTGATTCTAATTCAAATCAAAATGAATTAAACTCATTACTGCAGCCCATTAAACTCAATAGCTCATTAAGGGGTTTACTTGACCCAAAACCAAATCATACTAAACCAAACCAAATAAAAAAAAAATTTAACCAAAGTTGATTGGATCGAGCCAAACCGGGTTGACCCAAACCCGACACGGATTTTTGACCCAGTGGGTCAACCGGTGACCCGTCGAAAATCAATCGTCGTGGGTCAATTTTTCGGTGTTGACCAGAATATTCTGTCAAGATTCTATTTTATTTAAAAAAAAATGCATAAACTGAAATAGAAATTAGTCTATAAATCTGTTTGTTTTCACTTATATCTATTTCTGTTTCTGTTTCCGTTTCTTGAAACTATTTCTGTTGTTATTTCTTAAAACTATATCTATTTCTGTTCTAGAATAGTATTTTGTTTCTGTTCTGGAACAGTTTTCTATTTTTGTTTCTGTTTCTTGAAATAGTTTTTTGTTACTGTTTTGGAATAGTATTCTGTTTCTGTTTCTATTCTGGAACAGTTTTCTGTTTTTATTCTTTATGTCATAAAAAAATATTGTGTTCTATTTATGGTAATATATGTTTTCTATTTCTGTTTATGAAAATAAACATGTTTATGTGATGGAACTTTAAGTTATAAGAAAACACATATTAGGGACATAAACTTAACCTTTTAGTGATGGAATTTTTTTTATATAACCGAATCATTAAATAATCGCTTCCGCTGTGGTTTTATATTCATTTTACATCTAATTTTGATTCTTCTTTTTTTTGTATGTTTGCTATTCTGGGAGAACTTTAAGATAACATATTGATGACCCTAGTTGCATTAAACTTTGGGATAATTAAATTGATAGTTTAATGATGTCATAAATGATTAGATGTTAGAATTGTATGGATAAAACTAAGAAAACTAGTGATTCGATTGCCGTCAAAGCGGATCAATCATGAAAATTCAAAGTGATTAAACTAAAAATAACTGTATCCGAATATCATTAAATAAATGACATCATAAAACCCTATTTTAAGACATTAATGATATTTATATGGTTGAGAAGAGTGAAACTATTTAAAGGTACACACTTCTCTCAGTTATGTCGAATTTAACTGTTAGCCTTAAATATAAATAAAATATTTTATCCCATAAATCTTGCAACTAGTTTAGGGCATTAGGTCATGCAATTAGGTTAAACGGGAGTATCCAAAGATATACGTTTTATCGTGCTTGTAATGGTCATAACCGTTAATCCTGAATATAACTGTGATAACATCAAATTAAAGATAAAACTATAGGACATTATGATAAATCATTAATCTAATAGTTGGGTTGGAATGGGAGTGTCCAAAGGCACACGTTTCTACTTGATTGTTTAGATAGATTTCTAGTCCTATTTAGTCTTATTTGTGATTATGTTATAAATAGAAACAAGTTTATTATGTACACTTCAATTTATACCATATTTGGAATCAAATTCTTGTAATTTCTGATTCTATTAATGATTGTTTATTATTTTTATTTTAGTTTTCATTAGTTTGAGAGAGTATTTATAAAAGAAATAAGTATAAATTGATGTATATATGCAATATTAAGAACTCTTTATGTTGAATGTATTCTAAGTGAAAGTATATCACCATTGAAATTTAAATAAATATAAGATAATAATAATCATGTAACTGGGTTGAATGAGAGTATCCAAATGTATACATTCTTCTTAGTTGTATGAATTATATCTTTGGTTCTAGACTTAAAGAGTGATATAATATTTTGTCTTCATTGATTTCACTATTTGCTTATATTACATTAAAGATAAGTAATCTAAGTAAAATATAGTAATTGTCATAAGGATTATTATATTTATCTGATTCTTTAAGATGAAGGGTATAACTCCCCAATACATAATTTCTGGTACACTTGGCATTACAGAAGGCACAATCGTACCCTTATGAAATTGGTATGTAGCATGATAGAAAAATGTTTTATTATTTGAATTTCATAAAATAAAATTTGACCTTAAAATCATAAATTATTACTTTATGGGTAATTGTTAGTGATCAAATGACTATATCTTTGAAACCACTCGTAGTACCAAAATTGTGTAAATATGAACTGCTAGATTTTTAAAGGATGATAATATTAGTGGGAGTGAGAAGCCATGTAATGTCATGTTTAAGAAATATCAGATTCGTTACTAATGTTTGTATATCGTGATAGTATTGTTTCACAGGTGACTATTAAAAATAATTATGTGAACAAACTATGAAAGATGTAATACTCTATGATAGGGGTGTCAACCGATCGGGCTGGTCCGGTTTCGGTCGGGCTTAATCGGTCTTGAAGACTTTCAAAGGCTACACCGTGTCCGCCCATTTAACTAATCGGGCTTAGTTATTGAGGGCATGGTACACTTTATATTTGGTCGGTCGGGCTCGGGTTATAATCGGGCTACCTTAATCGGGTTTTAGTCGGGCCTTAACCGGGCTACGGACATGTTTAATGTTAAACGGGCTTTAATCGGTTTTTAAACGGGCCCTCTTTAAAATGTGCTTTTATATTCCGGCCCACTCATGCAAGCCCAAAAAAATGAAAATAAATCAATAAATGATACCAAATATAACCATTATTTAAAATGTGAACATGTCTTTACTTTTTAGTTTTTATTCTTTAATTTGAGGGGTAAAATATGTATTTTACAATCATTAAAGGGTCGGGCCAAGTCGGTGCACAATAGGTCGGTCTCGGTCGGGCGTTGTTCGGTCGGTCTCGGTCGGGCGCCCGACGGTCCAATTAGCAAAACCGAGACCGACCATTTATAAACGGGCCGGGCTCAAGCCCGACACGTTTAATAAACGGTCTGAGCCAGGCCGGTCTATAAACGGTCGGTCCCAGNACAGTAATACAAGGTGGATTACCGAGCTTTGTAACCCTAAAAAAAAAAAAAAAGAAAAAAGTAAGAGAAGTTATATTAGAACTAAAATTGAGAAGAGTAATAAATATCTTGCTACACTAGGAGGGTCCAGCATAGGTCTTCCATGCATGGTTTGAGATAGGGGTGTCAATTCGTGGCCCGACCCGACTAAATCGATCGGGACCGACCGTTTATAAACCGGTCCGACCCGGACCTTTTATTAAACGTGTCGGGCTTGAGCCCGGCCCGTTTATAAATGGTCGGTCTCGGTTTTGCTACTTGAACCGTCGGGCGCCCAACCGAGACCGACCGAATAACGCCCGACCGAGACCAGCCTATTGTGCACCGACTTGGCCCGACCCTTTAATGATTGTAGAATACCTATTTTACCCCCCAAATTAAAGAATAAAAACTAAAAAGTAAAGACATGTTCACATTTTAAATAATGGTTATATTTGGTATCATTTATTGATTTATTGTCATTTTTTTGGGCTTGCATGAGTGGGCCGGAATATAAGAGCACATTTTAAAGAGGGTCCGTTTAAAAACCGGTTAAAGCCCGTTTAACATTAAACATGCCCGTAGCCCGATTAAGGCCCGACTAAAGCCCGATTAAGGTGGCCCGATTATAACCCGAGACCGACCGACCGAATATAAAGTGTACCATGCCCTCAATAACTAAGCCCGATTAGTTAAATGGGCGGACACGATGTAGCCTTTGAAAGTCTTCAAGCCCGATTAAGCCCGACCGAAACCGAACCGGCCTGACCGGTTGACACCCCTACTATACACATTATTGTGCACCCTCTCTAGTATGAATGGGATGAAAGTATCAAACTCTCTAGATTAAAAGTATAATTTACATCACCACATTTTAAAGAATGTCATTATTAGAGAAACATTCCCTATATAATATCAAATTATATCAAACCTCTTGCTGTCAATCACTATTACAGAACATACCTTATATGCCTGATGCCAGTTAGAATACATTTTTTGAAATACCAAAATGTCCTAAGGATCTAATATATCCTCTAATAACTCCTCGGTCTATATTGAGAAAGCCTCAATCCACCAAATCGATACTCTGTTCTTCGTCCCCAAATCTTTCACGATTTTAGAGCGGCGGCGATCTACTTCGTGTGGAGCAGCGGCAGCGGCAGCGGCGATAAGCCGGCGACGATAAATCGAAGCATTTCCGTAAGCTTCAGAGTACACACACCCCCTGTTATTATTAGAAAAGCAAGATAAACCGACGGGCTTAGTGCTTTCCCGTCACCGGAGCAAACCATGGATACTCAAATGGAAAAGGTCTTCGTCGCTGTCGGCAACGATTTGCACGAAGGGTTGGGAACTCAAAAAATGGTCTGGCCGCCAATGAATCTGCTTCGTCATTGTTCATATTGATAACAATCCCAGGGATTTGGTTAGCACCCCCATGTAAGTCATTTCTTCCTCTCAAATCTGATCACCTGGTAAGAGTTTTTAGTTTAATTTCCATCAATTTCGAGGATTGGGAAAGGAACTGAGATGGGTTTGTCGTTTTACTTCATAAATCAGTTGGGAAGCTTCCTGCAACTTCAGTAAACGATGAGAAGCTGGAGATTATTAGGATTTGTGAATAGGACAAGACAGACAAATTGTTGTCCAAGTACAAGGCTTTCTACGGCGAGGTTAGTTCATGTCTTTCTTTCCCTCTAACTTCTTTCTTTTTTCTTTTGGGTAACCAAATCCCCCATTAAAAAATCAGTTTAATGGAATTAATTTGATGGGAAAGTTTATGATTTTGCTTGCTTAGTTGAAAACCGAAGTTCTAAAAATGGAGAAAACAGAAAAACAAATTCAAAAAGCAATTGTCGGATTGATCTCAAGCCATCAGGTGACCGAATTGGTTATGGGGATCACACTCGTAAAACAGTCATTGTGTAACGCCCCGACTATTGTGAGAGGACAATATTACCCTCCCTTTCCCTTTTTCTTTTAAACCCACACTCTCCCTCTTACTTCTCACTCATACGAACAGCAGAAGCCCCAAACCGAGAAGAAGAGAACCTGCTTGACTGCTCCCCTTGGGCGTGCAATTCTTAGACCATCTCCCCACCGGCGTGCGATTCTCAGACCATCTCGCCACTGTCATGCGATTCTCAGAACCTCTCCTCTTTGGCGACTTATCCGTCCAAGGTATTTAAGGGTTCTTCGTCCTTCCTTCTTGGAAAGTTTATATTTCTATTATGACTGACCTTTGGCAAAACCTGACGCGAAGCAGGTACACAAGGGCTCTTACCATTACTACTATTCCCATTCCCATTCCCATTCCCATTCCCAGCTACTGAGCCCTGAGGTGTGTAGTAGAAAGTCTCCTCGTCAGACGACATGGCTTGAGGTGGAGGCAGAGGAGGAGGAGAAGTTCTACACGGTGGAGCCCTGCTCAGGGGTGGTAAGGGATGAAGTTCTGGGCTTGGACGGTGCAGCTTTGATATTCGCATGGAGCTTAGCTTGTGGTAAGGCAAAATCAGAGTATTGTCACGCTAATTTCACTGCCTCAATATGAATTGCTTTACTGATGTGGTCAAGTACCTCATCCTTCATGCTAACCTTTCCAAATCTGAATGTATTTGGTGCTTCTGCATAATAACTATAACAATTTTTTTTATTTGGACGCACAGAAATCACATTCTTGCAAAAAAAGTTGATCCTAATCTAAAATCTTTCCTGCAAGACATTAATCATTAGATTCATGATTTGAAATTAAAATAAAAAATAAAAATGGTTTGTATTGGTATTACTAACATTTTGGGAACAAAATCAGGTTGGGCTTTTGATATCTTTTTTTCAAGGTAAATTCCAGATTCTCAAAGTAAGGACTTCTACATCCACAACTCTAGTGGAGACACATGCTTTTTGCATCTTTCAAGGTCTTTTGGAAAATATTTTCTAAATTCAGCTCTATTTCCTCATGCGTATCAAAGCAAAGATTCTAATCAAACTATGATATACTTACAGGATTCGGCTAATAGTGCTAGGATTGGACTTTATTTTCTTCCGATGATCTAGATTTACTGGCGAACCATGTCACTTAATATATTTTACATTTTCTCAAAAAAAAAAAAAAAAAAAAAAAAAAAAAA
>NC_056561.1:11214743-11233495 GCF_013358625.1 Macadamia integrifolia
AAAAAAAAAAAATCCTTCGATGGTCTTTACTGGGGTATTCATTATTCCCTCGAACTGTTTGTTCTATACTCAACCTCCTGCCTTTGTCATTCTACACACATTTAGGGAGCTATTCATTCCTACCTGGAACTGTTTCTTTTTATCGTGAATCCCCTTCTAGGATGGGTGGATGCTGCTCTCACTGTCACAAATTAATGCAGACATTACACTGTAAGAGACTGCAGGCAGTAAAATTCATAAAAAAGGGACCTGTTCTATGTTATGATCGAATTGGATGATCATACATCATCCAATAAACGATATGATATCAACATTTCACCATAGCTTGATGTCAAATGTAGCAGAGAAGACGGCTACAACCACTCAACCATGCATAGTTTCTGAAACTAATCTAGAAAAACTTTGTTTTTCGTTCATTCTACAGGAAACCAAAGGCGCATTAGTGGATCTTTTTATATATATAGACACAAACCCAATTTCTATGAACGATATATAATCTGAGGAGGGAAATCGGTTTTTCTCAAGGAAGAAAACGATGACGAGTATGGAAGATGAAAGGGGAGTAATGGTTGCTAAGATGAAATAGAAAGGAGGAAGTGTGGAAGGTTGGTTTGGGAAGATGTTCATAGACAATGCGGCTAACCATGGGCGTCATGCTCTTGGGAGAAGTTATCATCATCTGTTGCTTTAGTAAAGGTGAGTGGAGGTTAGGGATAATAAGGGACTAGAGTGTTTTATTCAAAAGGGTATAATAGTCATTTCAACTCTTCACTTAATAGCTCTGCAGGGGTCTGAGTATAATTTGGTATTATGTAAGGGGTGTTTCTAATAATGACATTTTCTAGGGGGCGTCGTTGTAAATTATCCTTAAAAAAAAAAAAAAAAAAAAAAAAAAACTGAATTACTCGGATTTGTCTTGTGATTTTCTAAAACACTACTTTTCATTATTTCGTACATGAATAACTTGTAAGCGAATCCTAAGGGATAGTTGAGTTTGTAAGGGACCTTTGCCTCAGAAAACGTGTGGTTCTGAGTTTGACTCCCCTTACCTCTTTGGGGCCGGGGGTACTCACATGGGGTGTTTAGTACTTTTCACTGTTTTTGGTGACCAATCATTTGAAACCGAACCAAAATAAACCAATTTGATATTGATTTTCAAACTGTGAAATAGTATTTTGGTACGGTATTGGTTTCATGAATGAAACTGCCAATTTTCAAACCGAATAAGCAAAATATAAATCATATGCTTTTAATGTTTTTAGTCAATGTGGATGTTAAATTCCTTTTTTTTTTTTTATGTTTGAAACGAATTTGGTGGATTAACCCTAACAAATAAGATATATTAAAGATATCTTGGACCTTGAAGCGAACCGATTGACACAAATGGAGCTTTTAGGTACTATAGACTTGGTTCTCTCCACAAATGGGAGTTTTTAAATTGATGCCATATGTTTGAGATACCTTTACATGGCATGCAGAGGGTATTAGGGAATAATACAAGAGTATCAGCAACCTTATATTGTAAGGAGTAGACATTTACAACCATTCACTGTACTTCTCCTGCAGCCACGGTCCAGGAAAAGCTTTCTCCAATATTTATATTTTAGCCTAGTTGACAACTTTTCTGTCCCCTTCCACATTCAATGTTCACAATTATCTGTTCTTGATGATCAAAGAAAGAAGACAATAGCCAAGATACGAGATTTTCTTGAATTTTTTACTGATTTAATTTCCTTATACAGTCGAAGGAAATCAATATTGGCTTCCATCATTTAGTTATCCGTATATCGCATCCAATGGGTGCGAATCAATCACTTTTACCTTTAATTTCAAAGAACAAAAGAAAAAAAAAATTGTTACAATTTTACCCTGAAACAATAAGGGACGTATGTCAACCATAGTTACCATCTAGACAGGATATCATAGCGAAAGCCATAGCAGAAAAAAGTCAACCCGATTTCAATGATTCCAATAGAACAAAAAGCAGGCCAAAGATAAAGAACCAAAGATTGTAGATGCAGAAAGGCAGGCAAAGCTCAGTAGGAAAGTCAGCCCTATAGAGTCGGCTCTAATGCTTGCTTGAAACCATGCTTACAGCACTTCAGGTGTCAAGGCCCTCGAGTCCTCCAAAGCAACAGGTGCATGGCGAAAGTGGCAGCATCTGGCTGTGGAGACGTGATTGCAAATGGTAAGCAGTCATGCGTGCCCAACAGCACATGGTGGGAGGCCACGATGCATGACAAGGGATTAATTATTGGGGTCAAAACTGATAATCAATCCAGATTGATCAAATATTGTTATCGCGTATGACCCATATAAATACGTTATCGATGACATAAATTCATTATGGCCAATACAATACGGATGCTTAGAACCATGCTTCTATCGATCGATTCTGTCCCTTTTTAAGGTGAGAAAGTGGGGGAGTATCAAAACTAAGGCTGAAGACCGGCTGAACCAAACAAAAAACGAAGACTGACCAGACCGAACTTCTTACTGGTTTGATGTTGTTTTCGGTTTTTAAAAACCAGTAAAAACCGAAAGCGACTGCACCTACTAATAAGACTGACCCAAAAAAAATAATGATTTTTTTTTCATCAAAGACCGGAACTCTTCCATATATATATATATATATATATATATATATATATATATCGATACCATACCGATCTGGATCATGAAAACGGTATCAGCAATTCCTTTGTGCATGCGTAATATCGATACCATACCGATCTGGATCATGAAAACGGTATCAGCAATTCCTTTGTGCATGCGTAATATTTTCAAAATTTAATGGTTATAATATTTGTTGAAATTCAAATCCATTTTAATCCGAAACTTCTACCATCATTGGATTTTAAAAATGTATCACATGCATAGAAAGAATTACATGAGAATTGGAGAGAATTTAAATCCATGCAGGCTGAAATCTGACTCGTCGCGAAGGATTTGAGTCAGCAATCAGCATAGAGAACGCAACGTCGCAACCAGTTAACCGTTCCTTTTTTTTTTTTTTATTTATGTAAAAGAGTTTGTTAAGATTTGGAAATCCATAAAAACGAGAGAAGATATTTCTAGTTATGATGAAATTCTTAAATCTTAACTAATCCTTCCAAAAGGAAAAAGGTTGACTATTTCTAAAGAGAAAAATTCGGTTTGACCAGGAGAAATCATCAAGCAAGTTCAAGTCAAGTCTGCGTGTAGAGACTGGAGAAGAAGAGGCATAACTTCTTTTTCTTTCTCTTTCTTTTTCATCTTCTTCTTATACCTCAGCAATACCTGCAGAAGTTCTCCAAATCCTCAAAGAAGTGTTTTTGCAAAGAAGCAGGTAAGGCCTATTTGATCATGGATTAGGGAAGTTCTATAATAATATTGTTTAATTTTTTTTTTTTTTTGGGTATATTAGTAATAGCTAATTCAAGTGACCTTGGGAGAACTCACCTTCATAAATTAGCTTACAAGGTGAGGGAATCCAAGTCATATGAACCCACATCAAATCTCTTTTAAATTCAATGTGGGTTCAACCTCAAATGAGTGATATGGGATCATAACAGGAAAACACAAACAAGGTCCAGTGGTGCCCAATAAATGAATTCTTCCCACTAATATTCTTAAATGCTTCCTTTGATAGCCAATGCCTGTGTTCACACTCTAACTTCCACTCATTAATGTTTGAAACGTTTATAAGTTATGAAAGTGAGTGAATTGTTTCCAGTTTCACAAGGCGTGTGATTTCTTGCTATGTTGTAGTATTTGAAAGATGTAGGTGGTGATAGAGGACCCCACACCTATCTGCAGCAATTGAAAGTGATTCCAGGAACAAAAGATTATCAAGGGGAAGATAGTGTGACAACCTTAAGAAGAAAGATATGTAAAGTACTTGAACAAAAATGTTTCTTTCTGATTCTGGATGATATTCAAAGTCCTCACTAATTCCCTCTGAATGATGCCATTGGATACCCACCTGGCTCGGTGTTTAAAGTGTTGTTTCTCACTTCACAGTGGCTTTTTCCAGTTTCTATGTCTGATTCATACATGAGTTTCCTTGACCTTGAGTACTTATCCATTGATGACAAAGAAGAAGATCTTCTTCAAGTTCCTATTGTAGTAACATCAGAGAATGCAACCTCATCAAAGAGGGGCCGGTTTCAAAGTAGTTGTTTCTTTCCTCTGTTAATTTAAGAACTTCTTTTTCTTTGTTCTGTTGGGGGAGGTGGTATATTATGATTAATGAAGTAGGTATCTAAGGTAAATTTTTTATATTGTAGTAAGGTTCTAATGAGTCATTTCAAATGACCCATTTTAAGTTTGGGTCCTACTTGTGTGACCTATTAGAAATCAGGTATTGATTTAATTAAATTAAGGTCCTAACAACTTATTGTAGAAGAAGTGACTGGACTATATCTGTAGACTTTGTAGTACCTAAAACTAGAGTATATGTGAAGGTCTAGGTTATACAATTTTACTATTGATTTCTGTTTAAAAAACAGTACTGTTCATGTGGTTTTTGTTCAATATTAACTGAATAATTGATTTTTACAATAATTTTTTTTTTTTCTCTTACAGAACTGATAAGGCACAAGAACAAGAAGATGCTTAAAGTAGATGGAACAACTTTTCATGAAGCATTGAAGTTGTTCCTTCAAATTGCTCGAGAAGCAGTATATCCTCCAGATATACAAGCACTGGCAGAAGCGATTGTGTTGCATTGTTGTGGGAATACTTCAGAAATTTTTTTGCAGCAGGAGCACCTAGAAATCCCAGAGGTTACACTATTCAAATAGTGACTGCAGCATTGGAGAAAGCCACAGAACCAGGACAGAGACTCAGAATTTGCAATATACTAGATAAACTCTGCTACAAGATGTTACCAAGTAAGGCTATTAAAGACTGCTTCTTATAGTGCACACTTTACCTAGAGAACCATATGATCAATGTGAAAGAGCTAATAACATCTTGGATACTGGAAGGTATTAGATCAAACACCAAGAAACACGAATAATAAAGAGACAATAGATCCGTATGACACAGAGATTTAACGAGGTTCACACACCAGGGTGGTGTGCTACGTCCCCGGGCGAAGAAGAAGATGATTCACTATGCAGAAGAGAGATTACACCCTAGCAGCGGCGAGGAAAAACTCGCCCTGAAACCCTAGCTGCATGAAAACCTTAGAATACAATGCCTTTCTCAACAAGCAACAGTACATTATATATACTCCAAAATCGTGGGTTGACCCATCGGGTCGCGGTCGATCCGGTCGAACCATACCGCGGGGGCGTAGCCCCCACACCCCATACGAGATCAGTGATGGGCTATCGGCCCAAGCCCTCTGCTTCCATCACAGATCTCAGAAAATTTCCCATTCGGGTCGCCACCAAAATATGTCGGATCGGGTCAATCTTCAAAACTGGTCAAGAATTCGAGACAAACTTAACAGAAGGATTTGTTGAGGGGTTTAATTGTATGGAGGGCATCATGTAGTGGAGCAGCTCATTTATCATCATCTGCTAGATAGACAGGGCAGTCACCATGTTAAGATACCTCCCTTCATGAGAAGGGACTTGAATTATGTTACCAAAGAAAAATCTTTTAGAATCTTCACGAGAGCTGGTTTGAAGTTAACAATTCCACATCTATGGAATAAGGAAAAGGAAAGCCTACAAGAGATCTGTCTAATGGATGAGAATTTTCAGATAAGGTACCCTAGCATTCCAGATTTTCTAGAACCCTCAACATTGTTGCTTTATGGGAATGGAAGTCAAAGCCCAATTGAGTTCCCAAATACATTCCTTAGGAAATTGCAGCGTCTCCCAGTTCTTGTGCTTCTCCAGATGGGAGTTGAATCACTGCCCTCATTCCTTTGCAGTTTGCCAGAGCTTCGTGTACTTGTACTAAGAAATTTTCGCTCACTGGAAAAACTGAACGAAATGCATCAATTCCAAAAACTTGCATTACTTAGCCTTTCAGGTGCTAGTGGTCTGAAGGAAATCCCAGATGACTTTTTTTGGTCAATGTCTTACCTTCAAGTCCTCGACCTTTCTGAGACCCAAATTGAATATTTACCATCATCTATTTCCCAAATTTTTAGCCTTCGTAACCTTATCCTGAGAGGATGCTCACACTTGAGATTTCTGCCACAGCTGAAGTACCTAACAGCCCTTGAGGTGATTGACCTTTCAGGTGCAACCATTCTGCATAAAATCCATGACTTTGGGCCCAAGAATTCACTTCATCTACTTGACTTCTCTACAACATTAATTCAAAAATTTCCAGCCTCACATAACCTTCCATACATCAGATACCTTCAACTAAAGGGCTGTCCAAACTTAGAAGTCATGCCAGTATTGGATAAATTTCACAATCTGGAAGTTCTTGATCTCTCGGGTGCTACCAATTTCAAGGGATTCATAAATACAGATTTTGGACCTATGGATAATCTACAGAAGCTCGATCTCTCAGGTACTAAGGTTGTATGGCTACCTTGGATTTCCAAATGTAACAAACTACAAAAGCTCCTACTAAGATGTTGTTTGAAAATAGAAGCATTGCCAGATTTAACAGCTCTTAGGAAACTATAGGTTCTTGATGTTTCTGGTTCTACCAGTTTAAGGTTCAACTATGAGTCCATAGGAGAAAAGGATGACCTACAAAAGCTTGATCTGTCTGCTGTTGGTGTTAAATGGTTTCCTTCACTATCCAAATGTGCCAGCCTCCATAAGCTCTTACTAAGAGGTTGCCTAGAGTTAGAAGTATTGCCGCACTTAGCACTTACAAAACTTGAGGTGCTTGATCTTTCAGGATCTACTGCATTTAAGGAATTTCAATATGGACCATTTGGACCGAAGAATCTCCGAGTACTTGACCTCTCAGGGACCCAGGTTGTCAACTTGCAAATCTTTTCTAAATGCAAAAACCTTTGTCAGCTTTTACTCAGTGGTTGTTCTAAATTAGAAAAGTTACCAGACTTGGAAGCACATACTAGACTTGAGGTGCTTGATCTTTCAGGTACTAACAAGTTCAGGGGATTCCAGGATGAAAAATTTTGGAAAAAGGATGACCTACGAATACTCAACCTCTCTGCAACACAGGCTACACAATTACCATCCGTTTCCAAATTCACTGGTCTCTGTCAACTTCTACTGAGAGATTGTTCAAAAATAGAGAACTTGCCAAACTTGGAAGCACTAACAAAACTAGAGGTGCTTGATCTTTCAAGAACCCAGATTGTACAAGTACCATTACTGTTCAGATCTAGTGGCCTCCGTCAACTCTTATAACAAGGATGTTCAAAATTAGTGGCTTTGCCACCATTGCAAGGACTTAAAACACTTGAGGTGTTTGATATATCTGGCGCTACTGCTTTGACAGAAATCCCAAATGGATATTTTGAGGGCATGGATCGACTTAAGATACTCAACCTCTCAGAACTCCTGATCAATCAGTTGCCATCATCAATTTCCAATCTCAGAAACCTTAAACAGATCTTACTAAGTGGTTGTTCAAACTTAGAGATGTTACCTCGTCTAGAAGAGCTTAAAGGACTAGAGGTGCTCAATCTTTTGGGCACAAGAGTCAAAAGATTCCCTATTGGATTCATCAAATCAGCTCATCTAAAGCGTCTTTATATTCTTAACTTGATGCATCAGCGTGGACTTGATAATGGGGATGTTATGCAGGTTCTTAAAGATCTGAAATGGCTCTAATCTTGCCAGATTGACAGCCCAAATATGGCATACGACCACACTGATGGTGGGCCTTAGTTCTAGAGCCACTACTGCTAAACCGGAGGCAATTGCCGCAATGGACCTGGAATTATTAAGCCAAGTTGCCAATGAGACGTTCATAAACAAAATCTGTAGCAACATCAGGTGAGCCAGCCCATTGTAATATGTATCTTCATATATGTACATATAAATTACGTATACATATATTATGCAAGTTACATGTACATAGCACCCCAATTCTTTCACTCTATTCATTTGATTTGTATTTATTCAGATAAATTTGAAATAATCAAATGTAAATTCTACCCCTTCTGGATTCTTGGATCTCGCTTCTTATTTTTTAATATTGTGACTCTTCCATGCTGTGTCTCAGGAACCTCTTCAACAAAATGGAGAATGTTTTCTATGGATGTCAAGAAGAAAATTTAGCTCAGGAAGAAGTTTAGAGACTTTATGGGTCTCCGATCTTCATAGGTTATAGACAGTATGTTTTGGGGAGGCTTGTTTGAAAAGCTGTACAAGCTTGAAACAATTTCACCATGAGAACTTGTCAAAGATTAATTACTGTTTAAACTTCAGTCGTGGAACTTGCAAACCTCAAACACTGAACATCCAGTTTTCCATGAAGTTCAGAAGGTATTCCAAGAAATGGTCTTGGGGAAAGCATGTCCTTCCAAGGTTGCACACAACTTGCTTCCAGAAACAACTAGGATTCTATGGTATTTCCAGATTTTAGTTATTTGTATTATATATAGAAGTCAAAGGCTGTGCAGAACTGCAAAAACAACATCGTAGTGAAAAATGGTGTAAGGTGAATAATGGGAATTCTAAACTGCTAACAAAATAAATCAAATAGAAGAATAGAAATAAAGGGATCCCAACTTAAAGTAATAGAATCAGAAACAGAGATAACGACAGAAAGAAAAATCAGATAGGTCTGAAACTGTAAATGATGGACCTGTTCTGCAAGTAGAACCAGTCTGCAAAATCTGGTTTGATTCGGAAATCAGAACAGTCAATTTCTGACGAATCCTACTATCTATATGATTGAATAAAAGCGATATCAGAATAGATAAATTGACTAGAAGAAACAGAGTTTCAGAAGCAAAATTTTAGGAAGAACTGGCTAGATTGTTAATCAATCAAACTGAAGTCAACTAGCCGGATATAGCAGAATCAAACAAGAAAAACAGATCTGAAAATTGACAGTTGTTAACTGAATAAATCCAGCCAGCTTCTCTGTTAAAAGAAGTAAGAGGTTAGATAACAAGTTAGGAGTTGACCTAAACCTCAGGCTAGGAATCTACCAAAGCGTCACCACCACCATGACCAACAACGACATCCAAAACCTTATCCCAACTTAATGGGGTCGGTTCTACCAAAGCCTCACCCAAGCACTTAATCCACAGAGCCAATTTCAGAATACCTGAACTTGTATATAGCTAAGGCCTGGTAATGCAGATCAAAATAAGGACCTGCTGGTGGTGGGAAAGAGAGAAGAGAGCCATATGCCCCTCACATGGCTGGTGCACAGACAACCTGTTGTGATACCATTTGATGGCATCCGACCCAAAAGCTCAAGTTTTAGGTGGATATGCCCTCCCCAAGGTTGTAAGCCCAGAAACCACACACTAATCGACCAATGAGGGACTATAGCCCCCCCCCCCCCCCCCCCCCCCCAAAAAAAATAAAAAATAAATAAATAAAAAAGAAAAAAGAAAAAAGAAAAAAGGGAAGATCCCTGATCATGGAGCTTCATTACTGCATCAGTAAGCCTTGTTATTGGGCTACAATCTGGACTCTGAGGTCTCAACTCACCTTATGAGTTTAAACTAAGATAAAGGAAAACTCAACATACATTCTATACTTTCTAAACAATCCTTTAAGAATGGAAAACATAACATACATTCTACACTTGATAAACATACAATTATTATTGACGAATTATTTTGATGGTTGAAAGAAATCCTTGAAGAGTAAAGGTTGTTATACGGCTGCTACCTTCAATCCAAAGATGTATTTCAATTAATCAGGACAGTGACTTCTTAACTCTATTATTTTGTTTTGTTATTTTCTTATCTTGCAGCACTCTTTAATTTTTAATGGGAAGACATGGCCAAACAAGAGAACATATGTTCTGGAACCATATAGTTAGAAGAAAGGAAATTTGAACTTGGGAAATAGGATTATTTATTAAGTTAAAGACTGTCACTTATCTAATAGCAGATGTAAGAACCATAGAAATTCATTGTTTCTTATATTCTTTCCTTGCAGTAAGTAACTTCTGGCAATCATTACGAGTTTGGCATATGCTGAAACTGTAAGTGGGAATTAGCCAAATCACCAAGAAGAGCTAATATCTCTGTAGGATAATTATTGGCTTGCAACTTAAGATCTAAAACTGTGGAAGCAGCTATCGCAGCCATAGTGTTCAATAGCCACAGAAGTAATAACAGAAGATGAAAATCACATGCGCAATATGTCATGACTTACCTAGTTTGCTGGCCAATTACAATGTCCCTGGGTAACTCAGTGTGCTTCACTGTAACAAAAGATACCACTGGTCCAATAAGCGTAACTTTTATAGAGCTCTTTTAAGCCCCAAGCATTGACACAGTATAATAACCAATTAACATTGTATTTTCTACCAGGAAAACTATGCTATTGAAGCTTCCCAATACAGGGGGCTTTAGGAAGCAGCAGCATCATTTAGCCATATCCACATATCTAGAATTCATCAGATCCATAAAGATATTAAATAGAAAATGTGCAAATATAATTAGGGCATTGTTCAGTGCAGCAGCCCTTTCCTGGGCAAAAGGAAGTCCTAGCTGACTGATTTTTAATGAACCCTTGTGTTCTCTTTCATACTTTCTCTGGGTTTTTTGTGAGCTGAAAGATCCTATCAAACATATCATGAGAAAATCTCCAAAAAGATGTGTCTAGTACCCGATGAGCCTGATGAACCTCTAGGTAATGTAATATAATCTTAATCTATAAGCAGCCTTTTCCCTGTGTATCTAAGGCTAGTAGTACAAGGAACATGTGCAGCATGCAAGGAGTTTCCAAATCTTAATTTTCTGCCAAGGAATTATCAATACAATGCCCCAATGTATAGAGGAGATGGAGATGATGATTCCAGACTTCCAGTGTCCATATCATACTACCCAAGGCCAACCAGACCTGAAAATATTGCAATTAATAACTAGCATTTTTTTTTTTCTAATGGTTAAAAAATAATTATTTAAAACAGATGAATGGCACATGATGATTGAGTTAAGTTGATTTTTGTCATATAGAATTGTTGTAGGAAGGCCTGAAATTAGACCCTATCATCAACAACTTTATAGGAGTAGGGGCCTTCCCGACTGGGGTATCTATCCTTGATCGTCTCGCTGCTGGAAAAAAAAAAAAGAAGTTTGCATTTCAATTTCTTCTCTCGGTTCTTCTTTATCTTCTAGAACCCCCCATCTACTATTGGAAGCCAATAGCAGCTTTCTAAGAGCAGTTTTTTTGCGCAGTAGCAAAAACTCAAAATCTCAAGACTACATTGCAGGAGTTGGGAGGAAACTTGGATTACAAGGCCATTAGAGACTAAAAATGATTTATTCTAAGAGGTGTTACTATTTTCGTGGACATATAATCAAAGATCTCAGAGAGCTACCTGCTGGGGTTTCCCGAATAAAAATGCGGTCGTTCCAACCCATATGCCACTAATCCTATTTAGCATTCCAGAATGAAGATTAGGAATTTTCAGTTTAAAAAATTTTAAGTTGTACTGTAAAATCAAGGAATGCAAAGGTTAATTCTTTCACGCTATAAAAACACACATTGACAACCACAGGTAGCAAACAAACCAACAGAGATGGTCAGAAGACTTACAATCCTCTTATTGGACATCCAATCCAGACGCCCATTAATTCCTCCTTTGAAGGTTCCCTGCAACTCCAGAGGATTTTGAAGAATCTGAACCAGGAATTACAAGCAGGTTGTGCTTATAAGGCTTGGTTCCTGTTTTGGTGGCATTTTGGTAAAATTGCATCAATTTTACACTATACTAGTAAAAACACTTTCACATTTGAAGTAGCCGTTGGAATCGGCTGCTCCAGGCGTCAAAAGTGAACCGGAGCTGATTGTTTAAGACCAAATCGAACCAAACGATTCGGTTTATGGTTTTAACCTATATAAACCTCGTTCGGTTCGGTTGTGAACCGGTTATCATACAAAAGTCGAGAGGCCGAATAAATCGAATTTAAACCAAATCGAACATTGGTCAATCCGTTGGACCAATCCAAAATAGAGAAGTACTCATTTCGATCTTCTACTCCCAGAACGGACGAATGTCCTCTTCCAGTGTTCGTTTCTTCGCCTCTGCTGTTCTGCTCTTCCTCCTTAATCTCCTCTCTGCTGCCGTATTCACAGCTCGGAGACCAGGTAGATCTCTCTCCTTTCGTAGCCTAGTGTTAATGGTATATGAGAATTTTCAGTTTTCTTCGCCTAGGGTTGTAATGGCAGAACTCCGGCCTGCTGTTTTCTTTTATCAGGTTTATTTCTGGAATTTCCCTCATCTGTTGTTTCCGTACTCGTATTTGCAAAGAATGCAGGAGAAGAGAGTGTTTGGAGAAGGAAGATGAGTGTGTTTCAAGGAGAGTGGATCCTTTTTTTTTTTATTTTAAGATTGAGATATTAAAAAGGCAATAAAAATGGTTATGAGAGCAAGGAGATCGGAAAGTTCAGGTTTCAATTAGGACCTGTAGAGTGGCTTTGGATTAGTTTAAAACTTGAATAACATTCATCATGAGCTAAAATGTGTGGGTGCTCTGATATGAATACGTCTCGCAACGGCTCAGTCGGCGACAAAGCTCCTGGAACCACCACCTTAACGGCACCAACACAACGCTCTCACAGAAGAAGGAAGCACCTAGCAGAATTATGTGACTATGTGTAGGGAGCCAAGCCTGGGAATACCGTTGAGAAATATTTTCTGTCTTTTTTGTATTGGTGAGCTGTAGGCCAGGTGGCTATATAAGATATGGGAAAATGGGGCATAAGGGATATGAAAATACAATCACTCTTCTCCTCTTTCTTTTTCTCAAGGAGGTAGCTACCCTCAAAATAGCTGTTACGCTTTCCAGTTTTCCTTTTAACTTGCAGAGTAAGAATAGTAACATATCATTGGTGCTTTCATTGAGAGAACTTGGAATGGCTGACAGTACTTGTTCCGTCATTTGGATGACGCCGTTAGGTACTTCAATGACACCACGACGGCACAAGAGGAGCGCCTGGACTCTTTCCAAACCACCCTCACCAACCAGCAGCACGCCATCTCTGAGTTCGTCTTGCGGTTGACAGCCATGGACGGGGCGACTGGAACAAGCCTTGCGAATCTTAGCAGCTCCACAGGAAGTATGATACACTACTGTTCTCACTCTGCAAATCAAGAAGATAGAATGGAAAGTATAATAGCTATTTCGAGGATTGCTACCTCCTAGATAAGAAAAAAAGAGTAAAAGAGATATTGTATATTCATGGCCTCACACCCTTTACCTCCACACCTTATATAGTCACCTGACTTACAGCTCACTAATACAAAACAAAGAGGATATTCCTCCAACAATATTACCAGGTTTGGTCCCCTACACAATAGTCACGTAATTCTGGTGCCGTTGAGGTGGTCCCAAAGCTTTGTCACCTGCTGATATGTTGCGAGCCTTCTCCTTGCTCAGGATCATATCAAAGTACGACCAATTGGGTTGTCTACGCCTAATTCCGTTGGGTCACCCTTACTAGCTCCGACGAATCCAATCCAGACCCGTGTGATGAGATTAGACTTCCCTTGCTTCGATGGAATAGATCTGAGCAGTTGGATTTTTAAGGCAGAACGGTTCTTCGACTACCATGGAACCTTTGTCGACCAGTGGTTTCTCATTGCGTCCTTCCACATGGATGGACCAGCTCTCCAGTGGTTCCAATGGATGCATAGGGCATCCCAGTTTTCAACATGGGCGACGTTCACCCGAGCATTGGAACTGCGTTTTGGACCATCAGAGTTCGATGACCCTCGGCCAGTTTGGTGAAACTCACACAGACTACCACGGTGGCAGAATACCAGACTCTGTTTGAGACCTTGGCGAATTGTATAGATGATGTTCCTCCGTCGTTTCTCGTTAGTTGCTTCATTTCTGGACTATGTTCCGATATTAGAAATGAAGTGATGGCCTTTCGGCCAGCGACCATGGCGCACACGGAGTGGGACTAGCTCGGCTATAATAGTCCAAGTTACTTGAAGCTCGATGCAGCAATCCATGGCCTGGGTTCCAGAGACCAGCTCTGCTCCCTGCCCCATTGCCACCATCCTTGCCATCGCTGCCAACACCTCCACCTCGAATCCCGATCAAACCTCTCTCCCCCATTGAAATGCAGCAAAGGTGCGACAAAGGCCTTGTTGAAATAGTCTATTGGCATTTTCATTAATGAGTGTACAATGGTGCTCTTATATAGAGATTACAATTATTGAGTTATAGACAAACTCTATGATCACATGTGGGATCCTATTCTAACTCTGCTATCTCATGAGGTAGTTACAATTATTGAGTTATAGACAAACTCTATGATCACATGTGGGATCCTATTCCAACTCTGCTATCTCATGAGGTAGTCTCTAGAGTTTGTGCTCACTGAAAATGCCTACAATGTAGGAGAGGTTGTTGAGTATGAGGATGACTCTAGAGGTTGAGTTCGAGTGGGACGCTAATTGCCCTGATACACCCCCTCAAGGTGGGGATTTGAATGATCGAATCCGCAGCTTGTCCCGTAGAAAGGAGAACCGTGTAGAGCTGAGAGCTTTGGTAAGGATATCGGCTATCTGGTCATGGGTTGAAATGAACTGCACTTGAAGTTCCTTGGAGGCGACTTTATCACGAACAAAGTGGAAGTCAATTTCAACATGCTTGGTACGAGCATGAAAGACCGGATTGACCGAAAGGTAAGTGGCCCCAATATTGTCACACCAAAGAATGGGTGCAATGGAAACAGGGATCCCTAATTCCTCAAAGAGAGAACGAAGCCAAGTGAGTTCGGCGCAGGCATCAGCCACTGCTTTGTACTCAGACTCGGTGGAGGAGCGTGCAACTGTCTTCTGCTTCTTAGAGGCCCAGGAGATCAAATTAGAACCCATATAGATGGCATAGCCTCCTGTGGATTTACGATCCATACTGTCACCAGCCCAGTCAGCATCAGAGAATGCTTGTAATTGGAGGGAACTAGATTTGGAGATGAACAACCCATGATCCTTGGTTCCTTGGAGATAGCGTAGAATCCGTTTGACTAGTGTCCAATGGTCTTCGGTGGGGGCATGCATAAACTGGCAGGCACGGTTAACTGAATAAGCCACATCAGGCCTGGTGAGGGTGATGTATTGGAGAGCACCGACAATGGAGCGATATCTGGTGGGGTCTGAAAGAAGGACACCCCCTGTGGAAGATGCTGCAAAGGTGGTGGCCATGGGAGTAGTGACGGGCTTACAGTCAGTCATGCCAGCCCTCTGGAGGAGATCAGTGATGTACCGGTGTTGAGAGAGGAGGACACCATCAGACCGATATAGGGCTTCAATACCAAGAAAAAAACTGAGACGACCAAGATCCTTGATAGAGAATTCTGAAGCAAGTTGATGAAGGAGAGTCTGAACATGAGTTGGTTGGTTCCCTGTAACCAAGATGTCATCGACGTAGACAAGGACATATGTGACAACAGAGCCCTGCATGTAGATAAATAGTGATGTATCGGTTTGGGATGACCGAAAACCGGAGCGAGTGAGGGACTCAGTTAACCTGTGAAACCAAGCCCTAGGAGCCTGTTTGAGCCCATAGAGGGACTTGTGGAGGCGACAGACATGATTAGGGCGCAGGGCATCTTCAAAACCCTGGGGTTGAGCCATGTAGACTTCCTCAGATAGAATACCATGCAAGAATGCATTCTGAACATCAAGCTGACGAACAGCCCATCCGTTAGATATGGCCAAGGAGAGGACCGTTCGTATGGTAGTAGGTTTGATGACAGGGCTAAAGGTCTCATGATAGTCAAGACCAGGTTGTTGATGAAATCCTTTAGCAACTAAACGGGCCTTATAGCGCTCAAGGGAGCCATCTGCCTTCCGTTTGATGCGGTACACCCACTTGCAGCCAACCAGATTCATAGTTTCCCTGTAAGGCACAAGAGACCAAGTACCATTTCGTAATAAAGCATTAAATTCATCAGACATAGCAGAACGCCAATGAGGAACCTTGTGGGCCTGGGAGAAGCATGTAGGTTCAGTCGGGTCAGGTGAGGTGGTGGTAGAGAGGGTCAAGGGGTCAGCATAGAGATCGTGTAGGGTTCTGGTGCGACGGGGTGGGGTGGTAGAGGAGTCAGGGTTAGGGCCGGTTAGGGTTAGGTGAGGTGAGAAAGGAGGGGATATGGGAGAGGGTGGTTCGGGTAGGGGCGGGTCTGGGGTGGCAGGGAGAGGGATGGGTGGATTTGGGAGTGTAGGTAGAGGGCTAGGGTGAGGTTGAGGGGTAGGTATGTTAGGAGCAATGCCCCACGGGAGAGGGGTAGTAGGAGGGGGTTGGGTTGATGAGGATGGTGGTGCAGTGTGAAATGGGAAGGTAGATTCGTCAAATCTGACATGGCGAGATATATAGATACGACGGGTGATGAGATCCATACAACGATAACCATGATGGGAAGGGCTATATCCTAAGAAAACACATGAGGCAGAACGGGGTTCAACCTTGTGATGATTGTAAGGACGGAGCCATGGATAACAAAGACATCCAAAGATTTTTAGAAAAGAGTAGTCCGGAGAGTTGCCTGTAACTAACTGATGGGGGGATTTGTTACCTGTGATAGAGGAGGGCATGCGATTGATGAGAAAGACTGCGGTTTCAAAGGCATAATCCCAGTAAGCTTGGGGAACAGCGGCATGGGATAGTAGGGTAATCCCAGTTTCAACAATGTGCCTGTTACGACGTTCAACTGTTCCCTGTTGCTCATGAGTATGAGGGCAAGATAACCTGTGTTGGATGCCCAACTTGGCAAAATAAGATGGGAGAGTACGGAATTCTCCCCCCCAATCAGTTTGAATGGCCTTGATGGAGCGAGAGAACTGACGTTCCACCAAGGCCTGAAAAGTACGAAAGGCAGAGTAAACATCAGACTTCAACTTTAAAGCAGTAAACCAAATATATTTAGTATGGTCATCAACAAATATAACAAAATAACGATTCCCATTTGAAGAAACTGTGGGGTGGGGGCCCCATACATCACTAAAAATCAAATCCAAAGGAGAGGAACTACGAGTACTAGTTTCACGTAGTGACAATCTACTAGCTTTGCCCATTTGGCAAGCGGAACATAAAGAAGGAGACTTCACGAGCTGATGACCCGGTAACATAAGACGAAGCACACGTTCATGAGGGTGCCCTAAACGATGATGCCAGCGACTGAAAGAGGAGGCAGAGGCCAGATTGGCATAAGGTGACGCTGGAACGGAATAGAGACCATGCTTACTGTGTCCAGTGAAGAGGGTTTGATTGGTCTTCAGATCCTTCACAGAGAAAAAGGAAGAGTGAAACTCAAAGTAAACATTATTGTCACGGCAAAATTGCTGAACAGATAACAAAGAACAAGTGAGAGTGGGAACATGTAAAACATTAGAAAGAGAAAATGAACGAGAGGGAGAAGAGATGGAAGCAGTGCCTATGTGAGATATAGGAAGACCCTTACCATTACCAACCACAAGTTGGTTATTACCTGTGTATGGATCATAGGTGGAGAATTAGGTTAAGTCAGGGGTGGAATGGTGGGTGGCTCCAGTATCAGGGATCCAAGAGGTGGTGAAGGATTGTGGAGGTGTGGGGTGATGGGGTGGAGGTGCGATGGTAGGAGGTTGAGGGGTAGGGAAGGGTGTAGTATGGTAGGCGTTGGGTTGAGGTGGTGGTCGATTGTAGGGACGGGGAGGGGTAGGTAGAATGGCGGCTCGGGTAGGTCCCTGTGGGCGATAGTAGCAAGTGTCTGTCTGATGATTAGTGCGTCCACAGATTGTGCATGGATTGTGAGCGAATGCATTAGAGCGACCAAATCCACTAGCACGGCCACGACCACGGCCTCGGGAGGAGCTTGTACCACGACCAGGAGGGCCACGACCTTGGTGAGTGACATGGGCGGATGCATCGATGGCAGGATCAACAATGGGAAGGCGGGAGTGGAGAAGGTTCTCGTGACTCATAAGGAGACCATGCATGTCGGTGTAGGAGATGGGCTCCTTTTGTGCCATCATAATGGAGGCAAGGGCTTGATAATCAGGGCGTAGGGCCCGGAAGATGTGGATGTTAAAGTCTTCCGATGGGAGGGGCTTCCCTGCAGCTGCTAGCTCATCGGAGAGATGCTTGGCTCGATGGAGAAACTGAGTAATGGTCTCATCTGGTTTGTGAACCAGATTTTGAAGGGAGACGTTGAGAGACAGAATCCTGGTTGTAGACGGAGAACTGAATGCAGCATGGAGTGCATCCCAGATCTCTTTGCTAGCAGTCCGTCCGACTGCTAATGAAAAGGCCTCTTCAGAGAGAGAGGCGATGAGAAGGCTCATAATAAAAGCATCTTGTTCACGCCATGCCTTGGCTTTGATAGGGTCTTGAGGGCAACGATTGTCACCTGTGACATAGTCGAAGAGGCGTTGGCCAGTGAGATAGGGTACGACCTGTGTGCGCCAATAAACATAGTTCTTAGATGTGAGCTTGAGAGATATCATATGATGAGCACCAGATAGGGATGTGGGAGGTGGGGATGGTTCGGCCATGGTAGAAGAGGGAAGGGGGAATGGGAAAGGGACGTTGGTCCCTTTAGGATTTTTTTTTTGGATACTAGAAGAGAGGAAAGGGACGTGGGTGGTTTTTGTTGGGTTGGCTCTTTTTTTTTTTTTTTTTTTTTTTTTTTTTTTTTTTTTTTTTTTTTTTTTTTTTTTTTTTTTTTTTTTTTTTTTTTTTTTTT
>NC_056561.1:11233515-11274924 GCF_013358625.1 Macadamia integrifolia
TACAATGGTGCTCTTATATAGAGATTACAATTATTGAGTTATAGACAAACTCTATGATCACATGTGGGATCCTATTCTAACTCTGCTATCTCATGAGGTAGTTACAATTATTGAGTTATAGACAAACTCTATGATCACATGTGGGATCCTATTCCAACTCTGCTATCTCATGAGGTAGTCTCTAGAGTTTGTGCTCACTGAAAATGCCTACAATGTAGGAGAGGTTGTTGAGTATGAGGATGACTCTAGAGGTTGAGTTCGAGTGGGATGCTAATTGCCCTGATAGGCCTCTATTATAATATGAAGAGAAATATGCACCAGGGCACCCTTGCAAGTCGCGACAGCTATTCCTGTTGGAATATGAGGAAGGAGATGACCAGCCCGAGGCTCCAGACGACACAGGGCACTCCTCACACCAGAGACGATCACCACCAGTGAGTTATCCTACCACTCACTCGTGGGAGTACTGTCGCCGACAACGTTGCGCCTTACCGGTTTTGTCGTGGGGAAACCAATCCAAGTATTGATTGATGGAGGTAGTACACACAATTTCATCCAAAGCCGCATTGCTCAACACTTGGGTTTGCCAGTTGAGACTGCTCCCAATGTGACCATAGTGGTTGGCAGTGGCAGTCGACTCACCTGCGAAGGCCTGGTTCGCCACTTACAAGTAAGCTTGCACAACCATCCCATACAAATAGATGCCTTCGTATTACCCCTCTTTGGTGCAGACCTTGTACTAGGTGTTCAATGGTTAGCGCAGCTCGGCCAGGTGATTTTTTACTATAGCAAGTTGACACTGGAGTTTGGCGAGGGAGACCAGTGCATTACTCTGAGAGGAGAACATTCACAGATCCCTTCTGAGCTGCAATACCATGGTGTGCGACGAGTAATAGATACAGGATCAGTCGTTGCCTTGTATCAGCTAGAGCTCCACACGTCTCAGATGGCAACAAACACCTATGATGATGGGGCGATCCAAGAGTTGCTCAAAACTTATGACTCGGTTTTTGTAAACGCCCAAGGACTACCACCGAACAGACCTCAGGACCATGCTATTCACCTACTGCCAAGAGCCCCCTGTCAATGTGTGGCCGTACCGATACCCTCTGATGTAGGGAGTTCCTAGGGGACTAGGTTTCCTACAAGATTAACTAACTAGATAGGGTTACCTTAAGGGACTTGGGTAGACAGGACAACATAAACTCAGTGAACAAGATTTAACATGCAAAATAGAATAAGACTAATAAACAAAGTAACAAAGGACAATAATAATCTAGGAAGAAAAACACATAAACTCACTCAAGCTTCAAGGGGAAACATGGGGTAGGGAACATGGTAGCAACCAAAACTAGGCTACAACACTAGTTTATCAAGCATCAAAACTAGATAGAAACCCCATGCTATATGCTCTAAAATCAGTTGTGCTAATAATAAGAAGACCGGCAATACTTAAGGCAAACAGTGTGGTAAATAAAAGGTTAAACAATGGCAAAAGGGGGGGGTGGGTTTTAATGGAAGTAACAGGGTTAATAATGAGGGGATAATGGGGGGGTATGGGAGGGTTTACTCTATACTTATCTGCTACCTAGGCCTGAGAATAAAGGGAGAGAACCTAGATTTGAAGAAGATGTCTAACAGCAGTCCGATTGTTGAAAAGAGATCAGCAGCAGCCTAGTCCTTGTCGTAAAGGATAACAACAACCCAGTATTGAAAAGAAGATCAGCAGAAGTTCAGCATCAAAGGCAGCAGCAACAGTTCAACATCAAAAGGTAGTAGCAGCAGCAGATGTTGGCCGGCAGAGGTGGACAGTAAGCAGCAACAATAACAGTATACAGTAGCAGTTCGAGTCAACAATCCAGCAATAGTTCCAGTGAGAAAAGGTATAAAAGTAAGAGAGGGAGGGAGGTAAGAGAAGAGGGAACCGAGAGAGAATAAGGAGAGAAAAGGCGAGAAAGAGAGGGTGAGAAAGACGAGATTGAAAGAGAGAGAGGATCGTGAGAGGGGTGGGGGTTTGCTTCTTGGCTGTTTTTTTAATTATCATTCATTGATTAGAACCATGGCCAATGGCCTTACATAAATAAGAGACTAATTGCTAAAAAGAAAATATTATTCTAGGAATGCTATTTCATAAATAAAGAAACTTTCTAAAAAGAAATCAATAGGATAATTACTTAGTTTCCTAATTAACTTAAAGACTCAAATAAACAAAATCTTAGGAAATAAAACTACTAACTATCAGATTTGGTGGGGGCCACACAATTTGGGCAAAATTTGGAAGGAGAGGACTCGATCCAGCGGTGGAAAGGCTGGATTGAGCCTTCCTTTCTTCTTCTTCTTTCTTCTAATCCTCCAACTACAAAGAAGGTTGGGTCTTCTTCTTCTTCGGCTGTACGCCTTGATGTCCCCATCACCCTCATTTTCAGAAGACTGAGATTGAGTGGTTTGTGGCTGAAATGCTCGCGGCAGGCATTATACGACCAAACACCAGCCCCTTCTCCTCTTTAGTCTTACTTGTTAAGAAGGACGGCACATGGCGTTTCCGTGTTGATTATCGGTCCCTCAATGCCATCACAATTTGTGACCGTTTCCCAATCCCAACAGTAGACGAGCTACTGGATGAGCTGCACAGTGCCAAGTATTTTTCCAAATTGGACCTCCGGTTAGGGTACCACCAGACTCGTGTACGAGTTGCAGACATACCAAAAATGGCGTTTCGCACCCATGAGGGCCATTACGAGTTCCTCGTGATGCCATTCGGCCTCACCAATGCCCCCTCTACCTTTTAAGCAACGATGAACATGATCTTTCGGCCCTATTTGCGTCAATTCGTTTTGGTTTTCTTTGACGATCTCCTGGTGTGCAGTCCTATATGGTCAACACACTCGTCCCACCTCAAGACTGTGCTACAGACATTGCAAGCACATGATCTATATGCAAAGAGATCTAAGTGCGCATTCGGACTACGCTCCATTGAGTACCTTATTGTATTAGCTAATGGGGTAGCCATGGACCAAGCCAAAATAGCTGCTTTGTTGGAGTGGCCCATTCCCAATTCTCCACGCTAGCTCCGTGGATATTTGGGATTGACGGGGTGTTACTGCAGATTTGTGCACTGCTACGTGCACCTCGCGACCATTGATAGACTTATTAAAAAAGGGGGCGTTTGCGTGGTCACCCGCGTCCCAGGAAGCATATGAAAAATTATAAAATGATGACGGCACCGGTTTTGGCATTACTAGATTTCTCTATTCCATTCATTGTCGAGGCTAACACATCCGGGGTGGGCATTGGGGTGGTCCTGTCTCAAGGAGGGCACCCAATCGCGTTCTTTAGCAAGAAATTATCCCTAAAAATGCAGGCCGCATCGACTTGTGTTCAGGAAATGTATGTGATTACCCAATCGGTCATGCGTTGGTGGCGCCAATACCTCCTAGGCCGAAAGTTCACCATCTTGACAAACTAGAAGAGCCTTAGAGGCTTCACCAACCAAACCATGCAGATTCTAGAACAGCAGCATTGGCTGTCCGGACGGTTGGGCTTTGTGTTTGAGATAATATACCGCTCCGGGAAGGAAAATTCCACCGTCGATGCCTTGTCGCGAGTCCACTACCACACCACAACACTACTATCATTCTCAGGGCCTATACCAGAGTTCATTGCCAGTTGTGAGACAAAGTGGCCACCAACAAGGAGCTCCAAACAATTTGTGATGGTTTGGCTACAAACCCCTCTCTATACGAAGGATACCATCAGCGCAATCGCCTATTATACTACAACCAGCGACTGATTTTGGCATTTGATTCCCCCCTACGAGCACTGTTCCTTCTTCCATTCCTCGCCGATTGGTGGGCATGCAGGGTTCTTACGAACATATAAAAGAGTAGCTGCTAACTTTCATTGGAAAGGTATGAGGACCTATATCAAAAATTACGTGGCTGGTTCTATCGTTTGCCAACAAATGAAGTATATGACCACGGCACCCGCTGGGCTCCTCCAACCTCTTCCAATCCCGAGCCAGGTGTGGGAAGATGTATCCATGGATTTCATCACTGAGTTGCCATCGTGAGGAGGGAAAACTGCCATTATGTTTGTGGTGGACAGATTGACAAAGTATGGTCGATTCTGCGCCTTATCCAGCCATATCATAAGCCAACGCGTTGCGGAGGTGTTCGCCACCGAGATCGTTAAGTTACATGGTCTACCCGGTTCCATAGTGAGTGACAGAGATCCACTCTTCATCAGCAATTTTTGGTGTGATTTGTTTCGACTTCAGGGAACGATTCTTTCAATGAGCAATGCGTATCACCCCCAGTTGGATGGCCAGACGGAGGTTCTAAATCGATGTCTGGAGATGTATTTGTGAAGTTTCATGTTTGAGGAGCCAAATCGGTGGGCCAAATACCTCCATTGGGCGGAGTACTGGTATAACACGACTCATCACACTGTCGCTGCCATGACCCCATTCGAGGCGCTGTATGGACGAACCCCTCTAGTCATCTCATAGTACATTCCCGAAAACTCTCCCATTGCAGCAGTCGACCAAAAGCTATAGAGTTGCGATGCGATATTAAGGACTCTCAAGCTCAATTTTTCTCGCGCCCAATCTTGAATGAAAGTTCAGGCGGACAGAACTCGTTTAGGGAGGGAGTTTGAAAAGGGGGATTGGGTCTTTGGTAAGCTTCAGCCGTATCACCAACAATCGATGGCACAACACAACCACCCGAAGCTTGGGCGACATTTCTTTGGTCCATTTCAGATCGTCGACCGTATAGGCAAGGTTGCTTATAAGCTTGATCTGCCATCAGTAGCTCGCCTACACCTAGTATTCCTTGTTTCGCTACTGAAATGATGTGTGGGCGATCACTCAGAGCAGGCCAACCCGTTACCCCTCGAAACCATAGCCAAGAGGCCATCCCCACACTAGTAGCTATTCTGAACATTCGCTCTCTGTCTCGACAAGGGAGGGCAGTGACCCAAGCGCTGGTTCAGTGGGACGGTCTACCTCTAGAGGAGACGTCATGGGAGGACGTGGATGTGCTTCAGCAAAGGTTTCCACAACTGAACCTTGAGGACTAGGTTCCTGGAGAACCGGTGGGTAATGATATGAACACGTCTCGCAACGGCTCAGTAAGCGACAAAGCTCTTGGGACCACCACCTTAACGGCACCAACACGACGCTCTCACAGAAGAAGGAAGCGCCCAGCAGAATTACGTGACTATGTGTAGGGGACCAAGCCTGGGAATACTTTTGAGAAATATTCTTTCTGTTTCTGTCTTTCTTGTATTGGTGAGCTGTAGGCCAGGTGGCTATATAAGATATGGGAAAATGGGTGTAAGGGATATGAAAATACAATCTCTCTTCTCCTCTTTCTTCTTCTCAAGGAGTTAGCTATCCTCAAAATAGCTGTTACGCTTTCCAGTTTTCCTTTTAACTTGCAGAGTAAGAACAGTAACGTATCATGCTCCTAGGAAAGAGGCAGTAGGAGTATATTTCCTACAATGAAACAAGTGCTCCTTAGGAAAGGTTGTTGGAAGTGTGTCCATGAAATCATTAATATTGATTTGTTAATGGAGATATTGAGACACAAGTGTGAGTATACATATTGCGCATATATTAAATTGGATCACATGGGAATCTAGAATGGATTACTTTCAATTGTGTTAAGAAAAATATTCTCATTAGTGGGTTAAAATAGGTTCCCAAACAATGGGCAATGATTGAAAAATAACGAAACGGAACAAATAAATAATAACAATGAAAAAATTGGTCATTTTACAGATTTATGAAGGTTGCAACAACCATGGAAATTAGCTGTTTTGGAGAGGTTCTGACTCCCACAAGCTTTCTAGATGTGTGTTTCCTGGTTGAACCCAGTTCAACAGATTGTTCTGGTTCAGTTGTTAAAGATACAACTACAACATAGGGAAAAAAAAAAATTAGTCCTGATTGAATTAAATTGGTTTCATTTGGGGACATTGCTTCATTAGGATCTCTACAGCTCACCTTTCTTTGTATGCTACGTAGTCTATCATTGGCCTTGTCGGAAAATCAGGTTGATCCTTGTCCTGTAAACCTAGCGCCAAATTTAGATATGCTGTTGTCTTAAATAAACTAGAAAGTTTGCAAATAGAAGTCTGTTAGTATTGGATTCAGAAGATTCTTTTATTTCCTTTTTGAGATTTTACTGTAATTTCAATGTTTCATGGTTTCTTGCAGTTGAGTTGATTTTGCTGCAAAGGGATGGCAAACCAGGGGGCGAAGAAACGCAAGGAAGAGAATGCTCGTCACATGAACAAGCTTCTCCACCTCACCATAGGCTGTAACGTAGACATGCCTTGTCTCTCTCTCTCTCTCTTGGTGTGTATGCGTTTTGTGAGAGTTCAGGATTTTAGTTTTGGATCAAAGCACTGTTCTAATTAGTTTATTCTTTCTCTTTGCTTTGGCTTTGAAATAACTCTATTTTTCTTTTATTTATGAGTTATTTCCTTTTTATTTCTCTTGCATTTTTTTCTTTATGGCAATTGACTTTCTTGTTCATTTGTTAGTTTTTCTCTATGCCTGTTGTTTGCTCTAGGGCTTATTCCGCTTGACTTATTTGGAGGAAAATTCTTTTAAATAAGGAAAAGCTGGGTGAGAATGTCAATCTTAGAATTTGATAGAATGTAACCTCCCTTTTATCTTCCTAGGCCATAACAGATGCAAATTTTATGATTATGAATTTCTTCTGTCCAACTTCCTCCCAAATCCTTTCTGCTGTTGTGTTAAAATGTTGATGCAGTTGGGCATTGGCATATTTTAGATACTTTCATAATTAGACTGATTTATTTGTTTTTTTTTTTTTTTTTTCTAAAGTTATGTGTTGATCAAGTTAGTAAGGAGATTTAAATTTTATTTAGATTTTATTTCCATAATTAGAGTTAGATTTTTTATTTCTATTCTTAAGATGGATTCTTAGTTTGATTCAGTTCAAAGGTAGGATTAGAAAGATATTTTTCCCTTTTTATATATGATTGTACCGAACGATTGAGTTAGAGAATTGGAATTGAATGAAAGATTATTGCTTGGCTGAAACCATGGATGCCATGAGCTTCATACACTTCTTACTCCCTTGATCTCCTTTCTTTTCCCTTCATTATTCTTCTTCCTCTTTACTTTCTCTATTTTGTTTTTTTTTTTTTCCACCTACACTGCAACTTGCGGTACAGTAGAACTGAAAGAAGTGCTTCAAATCCCTCATCTCTAATCTGAAGGGATTTGTACTCTCGGGTATAAGATCCTCCTCTGCAGGCGATTCTACTCTAAAGGCATCTTCTCCAAGGGATCCTCCTGCTTTGAAAAATCAAAACCAAATCTGCAACTGGGCTGAAACCAATTTCTGCCAGTTTGGATCCCATCAGATTCTTTGGCTAATAGGTTGATGAACCTCCAGGTTGTTTATGGATTCCAGTAGGGGCTGTGATTTGGTACCTGAATACAGATTTGCGGCTGCTTGATCATACTTCTCAGCTTCGAGTTGGTTTGGACTGCCGCCTTGAGCTCCATCGTTGGAAAGAAAATGACTTCTCTTATTAGCTATCTAATTTCTCAGTTATTACATGTAAACCCCTCTCTTCTTTGAGTTGTGTTTTGTTGTTCTCTGTTCCTTGGTAATTCCAGAAAAAACCCCCCTATAATTTCAAGTTTTTAAATCCAGTTGACCGCATATTTGTCCCTTCACTTTTATGCACTTGAGTTGATTCTGAATTTACAGAATTGCCATTTGTTCTAAGTTTGTGTTATCTACACTCTTTTGGGCCCATAAACGATCCTATCCTGGTTTTGTAATTCCAGATCTGTCACAATTGAAATCCGAGAAAAGGGTATGGCCACGCCCTCGCAGGCAGCGATCAAATGATCAGAACACTCCCAAATGTTAAAAAACATTCAAACTTATATAGAGTTCTATTAGATATCAGAGTTGACAGGATCGCACCTTGGTTACCAAAGTATTTACAATCCAAACTCCCAAGTTCTCATACATACTTGGTTAATATTTACATTAAGTTCTCTTAACCATTAAGAGTCAACAAAACAACAACATGACAAAAGATTTCCTCCTCTTGTTCACCATCAACTAGCAAGCTCCTTACTAGCCCTATGGCCCTGACCATTACCTGTGGAAAAATATGTATGATAAATGGGTGAGCTCGACAGCTAATGAATAAAACCCTGCCTAAACATTTTCACACTGGACATGCACATATACTTATGAAAACAAACCAACCAATCATTACCATTTCGTATGTTTGCAATATAACAACTATTAAGTGTCTAATCTATACATTTTTCCTTGTCCCTTGGCATAAGTTGTCCTCACCACAAGGTCTCTTGACTCTAGTCTCACCAAACACGTGTCTTGGCAACGAGTGCCTCACCATGTCGTCTCTTGACTAGGTCTCACCCAAGTGTCTCTTGGCACCTATGCACCTCACCATGCGGTCTCTTGACCTCAGTCTCACCAAAACATGTCTCTTGGTAATTCTCATAACCATAATATGATCCAAAGTATTTTCAACATAAAACATGCTTATCCATCATTACAATATGCAATCCAATCTAATCATTGAATTGCACTATAATTACATCAATATGCTCAACATCATCGTATGCACATAGCAAATGCATCACACCAATGATAAGCTACATACTTATATGGGGAAACCATCAAAGAAGGAATCACTCACCTTGATTTTTCTGTTATAATGTTACCACGACAGTAACTCATAACACACTAATAGTTCGTTAGTAACAAATAAGACAAATTCTCAACAACCAATCATAGAATGACACACTTCACTATTCTTTTAACATCGTTCGTGTTCAAGGACATTTTTATCCTTTAAAACGATGGTTTCAGAGAATGATTTCTTCTAAACAATTTTAGATCATCGAGTAATGAATCCGTTGCTGGAATCACCTCGATCAGAGTTTGGATGAAAAACTTATGACCATTTTCATGTGGTTTGTTTTTTGTTACTTTTCAAATAGTTATGCCCAGAAATTTGATTATGCTCTCGGGCAGAATTTATTCTCACTTTAAGTGTAATTTAATATCACTTAGAAGTGCAATTTATTCTATCAAAATTGAGGCCTTGTGAGTCTAGTTTTTTAAACATTTGGAATCAACTGATTTGGAGTTCATATGAAAAAGTTATGCTCTTCATACTGAACAAAGGTTTGTCAGTCGGAATAGTAAATCCAAATATGAAATGGATTTTTGATTCCGAAATTCCCAAATTGTGGCTCAAATCTTTGAGCCCATTCACATATACATGAACACTTTATCCGACGTCCATCTAATACCCAAATTTCACAAGCATTTTTAAAATCAAAATATGCATTTCACTACACTAATCTGAAATTCTGGAAACTCTGTACTCAAGTGTGGATTAGACCCTGAACTGAGCAAAATCTCCCAATCTTAGAAATTTCCATAATCGAACTCTGTTATCTCTTTAATTTCCTTCTCTTGAACTTAAATCTCTAGATTTAAGCTTGAGTTCCTGTAGAATCCTTTACAAGAGCCTCATTCCCCTCTTTGATGCTCTTCTTCCTCTCTATTTATTGAGCTTCGTCTCTTCAACCTCTTCTCTTTGTTCTTCCTTCTCCTTCTCTTGACACAATAGGAATATAGTTTGAAGAAGAAACCCAAATATAGTTTGAAGAAGAAACCCATAGTTTGAAGAAGGAAACCATCGTTGTATTCTTCTCCAATTTTATCATTACCCAAATTTGAGGATTTGTGGTAAGACATTAATGCCCTTATTAAAGCTAAGCCTTTGGCTGTTACCCAATCCCAATTTGGTAATTTTACATTTATCTTATATTCCTTTCTACTCCATCAACTCATAGAAAAATAGCAACTTAATCCCAAACCTTGTGAATTGTCTAAATTGACCTTGATGCATCTCTTGCATGGCTGTCATGCTGCGACACTTGTATTCTAATAGTACCCTTTTAAGTTGTGATAATTAATTCTAACACCTTTAACCTTTGAAGTATTATAACTCACTACACTAGACCGAAAAGACAATACTACCCTTCTCTACCTCCACTTTAGCCAATATGCTTCAATGCATGCTATAACTAATTTACTATTTAAGGAATCCTTAAATAGTGAGTTTCGTGGATATTTACCATTTTGCCCTAACTTGGTTTAAAAATCTACTACTTTATATGTTGTAAACTAAAATGAGAAAATCTCACTCAAAGTACATCTTGAACTTGAGACCTCCCCCTTGATGGGACTGAACCTAAATTAAAAGCACAATAAGAAAATCATTTTATTGTCTTTACTAGCAAAACTCAATAAGGATAATTTTCATTTACTTTTGTTGTCCATGCCTCTCAAATCTCGCCATAATACTGATAGCGAGAAGTTTTGATGTGGTTCCTACAAGGTACAACACAAAATTTCTCCCTTTTGATGGTATTGCAGGATTTATGAAGTGTTGGCAACATAGGTAATTGAGAATTACCCAATTGTATTTAATGTAAGTTGTATACAATATTATAGATACCCTATATAATTGTTGTAGGCTTTTTCCGCCAAGGGATTTAATGGCCAAATGGTTCATGGTTATTTATTAAAGCTTTGCTTATGGGATCAAGTCTCCTTGATTACAAAAATAATGCTTTTCACCTATTTTTACTCTATCGGATAATGGTGGGCCCCATATGTTAATCTTGAGCCAAGTAAGGACAAAATAGTCAATCCACTGTAGAAGATGCCAAGTGGCAGTCATATATTGAGATTTCATAATTCTCAATATTTTTTGGTGTAAATAAAAGGACAAGTAGGGGAAAGATGGAAAAACACATGGTAGGTGAGGTTAAATTAGTCCTTTCATCTATTTTTAAAATAAAAAAATATTAGAATTGGTTGGGGGAGGGGAGAAGCCAACGAATTCATTCCTTCCCCAATTTCATTTTTTGCTTTGGAGAGAAAGAAGAGAAAAAAGAGAAGGAAGAAAGGAAACAGGAGAAATAGAAGAAGGAGAAGAAATAGAGGTTGCTGGTAATATGAATTCACCTTCATAAGATTACCTACTTAGGTTCTTTTTATTTTAGACTCGTAGTTTATTAAATTCTGGCTTCCATGTTTTGTGTAATGCAAGAGGAGATGAAGAAGAGGAGTTGAAGGTGTGTGGGAAGGTTAGCGAATAGAAGAAAGGAGGATGACAGCATGAGTTTTCTTTGGAGGTAGGAACCAAATCTCTTCTCATTTCAGCAACTTAGATAAGAAAAGTGGAGCTAGAATGCAACAATATTGGTGCATTTCCCACTTGCAAAACAGTAATTAACTTTTTGGTTAAAGAGATGTGCAAGAATGAAGAAGAAATCATGAGGTTGAAGAAGGGTGAAGAGACACTCTCTTCATCTGGTTCAATTTTGGGTTGGGTTAGTCTTGACCCAATTTAATTAAGCACCGTTTGGATGCATTGTGTAATTACCACTAAAATGAACGAACATAAAACAGTTTCCCAAACAGACACCCTTAAGTGTCATTTTAAATTAAGGGCCTAAGGCCTGCTTGGAATGGTAGAAGAATGCGGAGCAATAAGTTAGATATTAACTTTTGAACCAAACGGTGCCTACAATTTAGAACCTTTGGAGACAAAATTTCCAGAATTGACTCCGTTTACGAAAATGATGTTACCTCACTCTACAAAAATCCAAATGAGACGATTCCAAATGTATTTGGAAATAGACTCATGAATAAAAGAGGTTGAAGAACCTAGGAGGAATCTAGCTAAAGAAGGAAGATTACAAGAGGAACTCCATAGTCCTCACCACCTCCTTCTCGTTATATTTCTCTTTATTTCCTCTCTTCTTTCACCTTCTTTTCTCTTCTTTCTCTCCAAAGCAAAACAAAATGGGGAAGGAGACCAATTTGTTGGCTTCTCCCCTATATTTAATTGCTTTTTATTTAAAAAAAAAAAAATACATGAAATGGCCAAACTAGCCCTCACCTAACATGTTTTATTTCTTCTTTTCCCTTACTTGTCTTACTAATTACATCAGAAGGGATTGAGAATGGTGAAATTCCGTTCTTACCCCTTGACCAACTCCTTTAGGCCAATGCATGGCTAGCATTTCTTCTTAGGACAAATGCATGAATGAAACTTGTCATCCCAACATTTGCCTCTTTGGCCCAATACATGGGTGGCACTTGTCATCTCATCATGTTATGTTCATTCATTTTAACCCCTCTAACTTTTGTAATATTGCAACTCACCCCATATGGGTAAAATGACCATAATACCCCTATCCACATATTTCATTATCAATAGGGTTCATTGCATGCCATTGCCGTGTCACGATTTATGGTACCCTCAAATACTATATTTAATATGTATTTTTCGTTTTACCCTCATTATGTTCAACTATTTACACCAATGGGATTGGGGTAGTAAAATTACATTCTTACTCCCTGACCATCTCTTTTTTGGCCAATGTATGGCTGCCACTAGGCAACACTTATAGTGGATTAACTATTTTGCCCTCACCGTGGCTTAAGATTAACCTGTGAGGTCCACTACTATGCTGTAAAGTAAAAAAAAGAAAAAAAAAAAAAAGAAAAAAATTATATTCTGCACTCAAGAAGATTTGATACCACAACCAAAGCTTTAATAAGTAACCATGCAACCATTGGACCATTATATCCTTTAGTGAATAAAAGCCTACAACAATTATATAAGGTATCCACACTGCTGTACACAACTTAAATTTATATAAAGGTGTAAATTTTTAAACCAAGTAAGGGAAAAATGGTCAATATACATGAAAGTCACTATTTAAGGATTAATTAACTATAGCATGCATTAAAGTCTATTGGCTAAAGTAGAGGTGGAGAAGGGTAGTATTATCTTTTCAGTTAAGTGAAGTGAGTTATAATACTTTAAAGGTTAGAAGGGTTAGAATTAATTATCACAACTTATAGGGGTACCATTAGAATACAAGTGTATAGGATGAAAGCTATACAAGAGATGAACCAAGGATCAATTTGGACAATTCACAAAGATTGGGGTTAAGTCGCTATTTTTCTTTGAGTTGAGGAGTAGAAAGGAATATAAGATAAATGCTAAATTACCAAATTGGAGTTGGATAATAGTCAAAGACTCAAAGGTTTATTTTTAATAAGTGCATTAATGTCTTATCACAAATCCTTAAATTTTGGCAATGATAAAATGGGAGAAGGATACAACAGTGGGTTTCTTCTTCATACTCTATTCATATTGTTTTAAAAGAAGAAGGAAGAACAAAGAGAAGAGATTGAAGAGAAGAAGCTCAAGAAATAGAGACGAAGAGAGAGGACGAAGAAGAGGATCAAACAGGTATGAGGTTCTTGTAAAGGATTTTACAACAACTCAAGCTTAAATTTAGAGATTTAAGTTTAGGAGCAGATATTAGAGATTGAATGGAGTTTTGAAAATTTCTAAGATTGGGAGATTTTGTTCAGTTTAGGCCCTAATCCACTTGAGTACAGAGATTCCAAAATTTCAGGTTAGTGTAGTAAAATACATGTTTTGATTTTAGAAGTCCATGTGAAATTTGGGTGTTGGATGGACCTAGGATGAAGTAATCATGTATTAAGTGGAAAACATGTGAATGAGCTCGAAGATTTGAGCTAAAATTTGGGAATTTCGGAACCAAAAATCCATTTCAGATTTGGATTTATTGTTCTAGATAATAAACCTTTGTTCAGTATGAACAACATAACTTCTTCATATGAAACCAAATCAGTTGATTTTAAGTGTATTAGAAACTAGATTCATAGGGCTTCAATTTTGATAGAAATAGATTATGTCTAATTATATTTTTAAGTGATCTTAAATTGCACTTGAAGTGAGAGAATAAATTCTACCCGAGAGCAGAATCAAATTTCTAGGTAGTATTATTTGAAAAATGATAGAAAGCAGACCGCACGAAAAAATCGTCATAAGTTTTTCATCCAGACTTGGATTGAGGTGATTCCAGTGGTATTGGATTCACGACTCGATGATCTAAAATTGTTAGAAAAAATATTCTTTGAGACCATTGTTTTTCAAAACAAAAATATCCTTGAACACAAACTTTGCTGAAAGAACATTGAGGTGTGTCATTCTATGTTTGGTTGTTGAGAATGTCTTGTTTGTTATAGGGATTAGTAGACGTGTTATGAGTTACTGTCGTGGTAACATTATAGCAGAAGAATCGAGGTGAGTAATTTCCTTAGATGGTTTCCTCGTATATGTATGTAGCTTATGATTGGTGTGATGCATTTACTATGTATATACAATGATGTTGAGCTGTTGATGTAACTATAGTGTAATTCAATTATTAGATTGGATTGCATATTGTAATGATGGATAAGCATGTTTTATGTTGAAAATACTTTGGGTCATATTATGATTATGAGAATTACCAAGGGACGTGTTTGGGTGAGACCTAGTTAAAAGACATAGTTGGTGAGACTGAGGCCAAGAGACCACACGGTGAGATGCATAGGTGCCAAGAGACACTTGGGTGAGACCTAGTCAAGAGACGACATAGTGAGGCACCTGTTGCCAAGAGACGTGTTTGGTGAGACTAGAGTCAAGAGACCTTGTGGCAGGACAAATTATGCTAAGGGGCAAGGGAAAATGTATTAATTAGACATTCATAGTTATATTGCAAACATATAAAATGGTAATGATTGGTTGGTTTGCTTTCATAAGTATATTTGCATGTTCGGTGTGGAATTGTTTAGGCAAAGTTTTATTCACTGGGCTGTCTAGCTCACCTGTTTATCATACATATTTTTCCACAGATAATGGTGAGGGCAATAGGGATGGTAAGGAGCCTAATTAGATGAACACAATTTGTGTTATCTTAGCTTGTTCCACCAACTTAGGTTGGGATCTCCAACAGTTAGATGTGAAGAATGCCTTCCTTCATGGGGAATTTGAGGAGGAAGTGTATATGGACATTCCTCCTGGGTTCATTTACTCTAACACCCAAGGGAATGTATGTAAGCTGAAGCGTGCACTATATGGGCTGAATCAATACCCTCGTGCTTGGTTCAGGCGTTTTTATAAGGCTATGGTCGCTATATGTTATTCTCAAAGCAATGTTGACCACACTCTGTTCATCAAGAGATCTGGTATGAGGATTGCTACCTTGATAGTCTATATAGATGATATTGTTGTTACTAGTGATGATTTGGTAGAAATCTCTCGCCTGGAGAGATACTTGAGTGAGGAATTCGAGATCTAAGACAACTTCATTACTTCCTTGGCATTGAAGTTGCAAGGTCTTCTCGTGGGATCTACTTATGTCAGCAGAAGTATGTGCTTGATCTTCTTTCTGAGATAGATATGTTGGGGTGTAAGCTGGCAAACACTCCTATTGAAGGTAATCGTCACTTGAGTAGCAAGGAAGGTGATCCTGTGAATAAAGGGAGATATCAGAGATTAGTGAGGCGTTTGATCTATCTCTCTCATAGACGCCTTGACATAGCATTTGCAGTTAGCCTAGTTAGCTAGTATATGCTTGATCCCTTCTCAACTCACATGGAAGCTGTGCTATGTATTCTTCGGTAATTGAAATCTGCCCCCACGACGTGACATCCTTTTTTCTCCTCATGGTCACGGATGCTGATTGGGAAGGTTCCCCTAATGACTATAGGTCCACTACTGGTTATTGCACCTTTGTTGGTGGTAACCTTGTTACATGACGAAACAAGTAGTAAGCCGTGGTTACCCGTTCAAGTGCTGAAGCAGAGTTCCATGCTATGGCACAAATTTGGCTGTCCCTGTGACCCTTCCTATGAAACTCTTTTATGACAGCAAATCTACCATTAGCATTGCTTACAACCCTATCCAGCATGATTGAACCAAGTATATGTAGATCGATCGACACTTCATCAAAGAGAAGCTGGATATGGGCCTTAGCACTGTGCCTTTTGTTCCCAGTAGTGAATAACTGGCTGATGTATTTACTAAAGGTCTTAGTAGTGAGATGCTTCATCCTATTATCTGTAAATTGTGTATATGTGATATCGATGCACCAACTTGGGGGGGAGTATTGTAATAATGAGTTTTATGGATTTTAGGGAAAGTGTCAGTTACCAAAAGAACCCTAAGGGGTTTAATGGTTTTTGTAATTCTCTAAAACCTTCTCTCCATTGTTATAAATAAAGAGGGCTGGTGTCATATTAGACACAAGTCATTAGCCCATCTAACACAAATGATATTTGGTTATTTTCTTGAAATTAATGGATGCTTTGAATTTTTTCAATGAAATGTACAGTTTTAAGGGAGTTGAATTGTAGGAATTGCCACCAAGGATAGATCCTAACACTTTGATGTAGTTAAACTCTATGTAATATTTGAAAACGTTTAATTTTTAATGGAGGATATTATGGGTTAAATATTATGAGCTGTCTTATTTCTTGATCATTTGATCGCTGCCCGTGAGGGTGTGACCATGCCCTTATTGCGGGTTTGGGGTCGCTACAGTGGTATTACATCAAATGTCTAGATATGATAGATCAGATGATAGAAAAGTGGGTCAATTTCTTTCTAGATATCTTCTTGTCAAACTTATTTTCTGGCTTTCAATTCCCCTGATATTTGTGCAACTATTTTCTTTCTATGTCTCAGATAATTTACTGTCAAATGTATAGGGACTGGCAATGTTTATGAAGAGTAACGTCTGATTCACTGGTATGCTTATAACAGCTCTTTCAGATTCATGCTATGTATAACTACTGATTTTGAATGAAGTGGCTTCCATTTCTAAGTAATGGGCTAGAGATACCTCCGTTTGAAGGTTGGTGCAGTACTCATGGAACAATTTGTTTTGTTTGCGAGAAATTTGTGATGTGTTCCAGTTCTATTCATGGTTTTAAAGATTGATCATTGAGCGCCATGGAGTTTCTATGGTTAGCAACCCAACAACTCTGTAAGTGACTCAGAATGAAAGCTTTTGGTAACCAAATGAGTGGTATCCAATTGTCACATGGGTATGTAAAAGCTTAGGCACCCTAATCAGGTGATCCTTTCATCCGTTCTATATACGATGTGGAGGATATCTTGTGGCTATTTTCATAGAAGGTCAACGAAGAAACCTGATTAGATTTGTTTTGTGAAGCAAAATTTGTGTAAATCTCTAGTTTATAATCAGGATAAGTAACCAATGCACAGTACCAGTACCATCAAGTATAGTGCATTTTTATGATGTATGCTCTGTATTGAGCCCCATCCAGTTTAGATAAGTGCTTGTTTTAGACTACTTGAAGACTCTGCTTAACTGATAAGTCGGATATCTCGTTGCAATAAGTTATTTGCAATGAGCTTGTACGTACACGTATCTGGAACCTTCATTTTAATATAGAGAAGTGCTCCTTTTCAGTTTTGTTTCTGATTTTCTAAATTATAGCTGAACTTGTGATTGGGGCAGGTTATAATGTGTTGGTGAGGATTCTTGTCTTTTATTCAACTCTCTTGGAAAGCTTTGGGCCGGCCTCTTTGTCACATTGCTGGCCTATGCTTTTCCCTATCAACAACTTGCCAAAATGGCACAACCAACTTATGTTGATGATGGAGAGCTTCTAGATGGTGGGTTTGATATGAGCAGTAGTGGAGTTAGTGGGTACGTATTCCAATGTTATTCTCTCTTTTATACTTTGATCAATAGTCATGTGCTCTCCATACTGATGTAGTACTTGGTCCAGCTTTATTTGTTTCTTGCTTGCATGGAAAATGAAAGCATTTATTGTAGTGATTAACTAAATGCTGCACATAACTTGAGGCCTGGTTGATAGTGAACAAGAGGCGCATCCTGGTTGCTTAATCTTAGACGAAATGTTTTTCCCAACTATAATGTTGGTAATGAAGATGCAGATATGGGGGTGTTCAATATTGCTTGTTAAAATTTTGGTGTTTGGCCTGTTAGCCGAGAAGAGAACCGGGTTTTGCTGGAAAGTTAATTCCCTGTTACATAGAAATAGACTCTTTTAAGGTTGTCAGAACCATAGATTTGTAATCCCTGCAGGATAGCAGCTTGTACAGATATGGGATAATAGGCAGTTAACTGATTACTTTTCCAGACCATTCAATCAATGGTTCAGTCCTGGGTTGCTATGACGAGCATTCATCCTGATTTGATGTTCCATTGGGTTGGTACTTGGTATTTCTTTGCAGATTGTGCTTTATGGTCAAAAGATTTAGCTCTAGTCCACCCCCCCCCACCCCCCCAAAAAAAAAAGAAAAGAAAGAATATTCCAGATTAGTATTATTATGGATGATGTAGGTATAGGGTTCCCACGACAACGCATGCTGTTATGCTTGAAAACAATCCCAAACAGCCTCAGAAAAGTAACTGGCTAATAGAAAAGGGGAAGGAATAGATTCTGTTGGTGTAAAGAAAGAGCTAAAGTGGTAGTAGGAATAGCGGATTTAGGGTTATAGGTTCAGTTTAGGTTAGTGCTTTGATATTTAGGTGACTGATTGATGTAGTTAAAACTGCCCATTTAGGCATAGAGAGACCTTTGGGGCATGGATGGCTTATGGCCCTCACTTGTTTATGGGGTTAATCTTTTAATAGTTCTAAATTATAAGCCCATGAGAAGTGGGTATGAGGTCCGGACATGAGAATAGTAGTAGAAAGTGTCTTAACTTCTAAGTGTTCAATGAAAAGGAAAATAGGCAATGTGCTCATGGCTGTTGTCCCTAGAGGTATTCTCATATGATAATGGAAAGACATTTGCAAGGTTCCTCCTTGCATTTCTCATTCTAGTGGAGGCCAATGAGTGCTAACTTGCTATCTTTTAATGGATGAATCAGCCAAGCTAGTTATCTAAAAGCATGATTTGTCTCTTGGACCAAATACTCTATTGTAATTTGCATTTCATGTTCCCTCGTTTCCTTCCAGTCTGCATTGATCCAGTGTGGCCCATAACATTTCTACTTTGCTTCTGACTCTTTTCTCTTATTTGATATAATTTCTAATGTGAAAAAAAAAAAAAAAATGTTGGGGGCTGTAGGGTCCGACAGTCATGCAATGCAATAATTTTTTGCAGTTACTCACATGATGTGATCTACATTACAAGCTTTGTACAGCCGATGTCCATCATCTCCGGAAAATTTTGGTACCCATATTTAGTGGTAAGATCACACCCCCTAATTTTACTAGCAAACATGTATGCAGCTGTGTACTTAATTGCAATACTTTTCATTTTCTTTGTTTCAATATGTTACCCTTGGGTAAGATCACGCCCATAGTTCTTAAGGCGCTGCTAAGGCGACGCCTTACTAGCGCCTTGGCGCTGATGCGGTCTAGAGATGGTAAAGCAGTGCTCCGCCTTACGTGAAAGGCGCCTTATGGGTTTTTTTTTTTTTTTTTATATATTTTAAACACATTTTAAAATTACTTGATGAAGATTCCAAATATATATTTTTTATTGGTAGGTGTATGATTTTATTAACACTTGAGATGTATGGGATCAACTTTACTCCACCAAAAATAACCAAAACAAACAAAACAAAAACACGATTTACAAACAGGGTTTGGATTTTGTCAAGGGTCTTAAGAAAGGGCTTTGAGAAGGAATCAAGGAACAAGGAAGAACCACTTATCTAGACGACCATTTTGCTCCGGCAACGGTGAGCTTCATTCTTCATTGACAGGAGTAAAAATATAGTGGATGATCTTAGGGCTTAGGCACTCATTTTTGCATCATAGAGGTAAGTATAATAAATATTTGTATTTTTTATGTCTTCTTTTCTTTATTTTTATAATTTTGCTTCATAATTATGTATTTATATTATATGTTAATATGTTATGATGATTGATGATTGATGAAGATGAACTTAGTTTATTCACTTTATTGATTTGTTTTCTTGATGAATATCTTATATTGGTATGAATATGAACCTTTAATATTTATTTAATATATGAGTAATAGGATTCAACTAGGATTAGAGCCAAATAGATTGGTTTTATAAAAAAATTACATAGGAATGCTTTAGTCAATAAGGCGACGCTTTATGCCCGCCTTATCGCTAAGGTGCTCCAAAAGACCCTCAAATGCCTCCGTCACCTTACCGCTTTAAAAACTATGATCACGCCCCCTAATTTCACATGCTTGTGTGGTGAAACAGGGGTGGAACTGTGCTTTTTTTTTGGGGGGGGGGGGGGGGGGAGGGTGCGGGGAGGGGGACACTAAAGTTTGAAAATTTCTTATATTATATGGGGATCCAGCTGAATAAATGTATGCTGGAATTTTGTAGCCTACCTAATGTAAAGCTGATTCGGACAAGTCAAACCAGGCTCACAACTGTAGGATTCTTTAGTCAAAGAACAACCATAAACCAACCAGAAAATTGTAACAAAATTCAGACCAAAAGTGGAGATAAAGTAACCCAGCAAGCTGTCGAGTTCAATAGACAGTATTCCTTGGGACAGATCGGTAAATAAACAAGTAGGACCCAACAGGGCTGATAAGAGTCCTTTACAGTCAAACCAACATTAAAGATATCACAGAGAAGTACAGAAACCAGAGAAGACCAATAACTTCCTATCGATTTCAGTACTTGGCTGAAAATACCACTAAAAGACAAAAAGGGGGAGATTTTGAATATCTCAATAACCAAGGAACAGATAGGGCTCAAGTATGGGTCGAGTTCCTCCCTAGGTGAGGGGAACCTTTGATTCAAATACCAGCCCAAGCTGATGGCTGGTTTGGTCTGGGCAAGCTTTGAAATTCTCTGAGAAGAACTAAGAAGAAAACTGAGTTAATACCTGTAGGAGATCTGTAGTACTATGGATTACTTGAGGGAACAAGATATAATAGCTTGAAGAAGAGGATCCTCCTGGGCTTCCCACCGCAAGGAGTCGTCGGATCGAACACCAACCCTTCACTGTGATCAGACACAGTAATTGCTCACAAAGAAGCAGCAACAGCAGCACATTTTCTTTTCATAAAATCATTCCAGCTTTCGGAACCTCTTCTTCTTTATTTATAATGATGGGGGAGGGAATTACAAAACAGAAGGTTCCTTGAAAGGAAACCTTAATTTAGCCTCCTGATACAATACTTACTAAAAACTGAAATTATGAACTAATTGAAATTAGAAACTTGCTGTAAAAGAAAACTAACTACTGATGACTTCACTCAACCAATAATTTGACTCCTAAGAAAACAAATATAACTTAAATTAAACCCAATTTAAAAGAAAACTATTAAAAAAGAAACAAACTAGTAATCCCGTATGCAACCTTAAAGCCCCTCTTTTAGGCCCATAAAAGTGACCTATTACATTCAAAACACATACTATCAAAAACCCAACGTGTATAGAACCCAACCCTAGGCTTATTCCTGATAAAACAAGCCTACTTTGGTCATGAATTTGCATCACTGGCCCGCCCATTAGGTAAATAGTGACCTATATCCCCTATGAAAAGAAAGAGAAAAGTTCACTGGGTCTGCCCTTGTTGTAAAACCTTCATCAGTGGCTCCACATGTCATATCTTGTGAAATTAAACAAGATCGATGATCTCAACCACAACATTGATAGCGTACCTTCTTCTGATTGCTAAATCTTTTCTGGTCATCCGTCGTGTGTGGGACTGTCTGACTAGGTAATTGTTGGCTTACAAGTCTCCTAGGTGGGTCCCACTGAATGGTGGTTTGGTTTTTACCTTTCGGTTGTCTCATTCCTTGATAATCATTGGCTCAAATACCTTCTAGATGGTCCAACTGAGCGGTAGGTTTTACGACTACCTGTCGCCATTTTAACCACAACAATGTTCATAAGATCTTCCCTTCAGCTAATTGTTTGCATAAATTATGTTCACTTGAGGTGTCTAATGTGCTAAAGTGGTTTCACATTTACTGAATTATCCCATCCTAATGCTTTTCAGATACCCACATTTGGTGCATACAAACTTTTTGGTGTTTCAAAAGGATTTTTGTCTCACGGCTCAAAGGTACACTTTGCTTCTATTGCTGATACATTATCGTGGTTAGTCACTTAGCCTATAGGATTTTTATGGTAGTTAGGGCTATAATTCACTGTAGGGGATGATGGAGGATGAAAAGAATCGTAAGAAAAGGGAAAAGATGGAGAAGAAGGCTACAAGAGGAAAATTTGTTAAGGCGAGAAGCATGTAAATCTGTTTCACAGAGGGGTCTGGAATGTGATGGTGGCTCTCAAAGCCATTCCTAGAATATCAGTGTGGGCTGTCCTATCCATGGAGACAATTTTAACTCCTATGATCATCCTGAAGTTATGAAACTGTTGGATGAGACATACTTTGGTAATCTAATTTGAAAGAGCCATGGTGGTGAAAATTCATCAAGAATTGAATATAGGTGGAGGCAAAAATGAAGCCGGTAAACCTTTGGGTTGTCATTATGATAGTTTTGGGAGTTTAAATCCAAGCTGTTCTGTAACATTATCAGTCCATTTGACATCATACTGCATGATATAGTATGTTACTGGTTCAGTGTCTGGTTTGATCCTCTTGGATGCATGCTTTTTACCTCAAATTACCTGAATAAGATGCCACCAGATCATCTCAAACAGTAAACTGTAGTCTGTAAACCTTTTCATATTCAGGACCGTATCCACTTTAGGTCTGTTGCTGACACAAGAGATGTCCCAGTGCCTAAATCTGTCAAGGGGGTATGATCACAGCACTTTGATGGATCAGATAGATGAGGTTGCAAATGGCATCGAAGGTATAAGATTTCATTCAAGTACTCCTTCACCTTTACTTGTAAGGTATAATGAACTTAACCTTATCATGTTGGTATGTTACATAGCAATTCGACTTCTTTAAAACTCTATTCTGTCCACATCATCCTCTAATCATAGGTCTCACTCAGTTGGAGTCTAATTGAACTTTGCATGCGTGTCTAAATAGAATTTGGAGGAGTGCAGTCTCCACCAGTCTGTCTCTCTCCTCCCCATGTGAAATGACCCATATGGGCAGAGGGGAGAGAGAGAGACATTATTTGGGTGCGCTGGTGGAGGATGTGCTCCCCCACAGAGAACATTTCCCCACTAAAGTTTTGATAAGTTTGCTGAGAGTTAAATGTTCTGCAAAGTGTGAAAATACAAGAGCATAGTTCCACTGCAAGGCTTGCTGTGTCCTTAAAATGGGCCCTAAAATTTGGGATGCGATCTCGAATTCACAGTGATACTTTAATCCATTATTTTGTCGTAATCAACAAATCAGCTCTCGATGCTGCAAGTATTGGTACCACTGGCTGAAGCCATATTATCATTAGATGATACTTTTTTGACACAGAGAAGCAAATGGAACATCTAGAGATGTAAACGGATTCAATATGGATCGGATGTGATTGGATCCGAATATCCCTTAATCAGATACATCTAGATACCTTTGAAATGGAAATGGATGAAAATTGAATTCAGATTTTCAACTTTTCATTTATATTTCTGACTTGTGTAATCCAGATATTTCTCCACCCTGATGGATATGATTTTTTCTCTATCCATATAATTTTGTTGTTTTAGTTCTTTTCCTCATTCTTTAGAACGTGTCGAATCTTTAAGAGCTCATTAGATTATTAGGTAGTTACATAATTTTTCATTATTAGTTGGATATCTATTCAAATTGGATAGATGTTTCGGATAATTTGAATTTGAATATCCCTCAACAGATGTGAAATTTGGATTTCAACGTGAATGGATTGGCCATTTATTTATTTATTTATTTTTTATTATTACAGTGGGTAAGAAGTGAGTTTAAATTAAGGGAAAAAGAATGATGTTTGTCAGGTGGCTCTTGCTCCTAGACACAGGAGACCCCAAAATTATCATCTCAATATCAGTCAAATAAAAAAAAAGAAAAATCCATCCATGTTGATAGCTTTGAGTGTGCTCTTGCTCCCACATTTAATGTAGGGTTCAGGTGAATAGACAATGATCTTTTGCCTTTCAATTAAAGGAAAAAGAAACCTAAAAGGCAGTGTGGCCCCTACAGAGTGCGTGGTCCGATGACAACACCAGTAAAAGCATCAACAAGAGTGAGATTTTTGCCTTTCATGATGGGTGACAACAGTTAATTTGCCCCCTTGTGTTTGGGCATACACTAGTGCATGGCCTAATGGGAGCACTTGTAGAAGTATCAACAAAGTGGGATTCTTGCATTTCACGAGGGGTGACAATTATTTTGCCCACCTTTGTGTTTGAGCATAAACCAGTGCATGGCCCAATGGGAGCACTAGTGGAAGTATCAAGAAGGTGGGATTCTTGCATTTCACGAGGGGTGACACAATTATTTTTCCCACCTTTGTGTTTGGACATAGGGGACACGCTATATTTTAGGGAACTGTCTTCTTAGAAATAATTTAAGAGAAAAAGATTGCTACACTGCCTGCATCTTTCTTAAAAATAAACAATGGAGTCCAAATTGACACTTTCTCTTATTCTGACCAGTGGAGGGACCGCGTATGGATGATACTATTTTGTAACCCTTCAATGCTATAGACTGTAGATTCTTTCTTATATTGCTTTTGTAGGAAACTCTTACCCTTTATTTAATATGAAGTTGGGAAAAGATTACTGTATGGTCACGTACCCCAACGCCAAAACATAGGTGATGATGAAAGTCCACCCTACCCCTTAATTGGATGCAGATGCATCTCTCCTGATTGATTCTCGTGCTAGCACAATGACCACGCGAACAGGTGACGATACCACTCTTATCAAATTTACAAAAAATGTGAGAATAAATTGGGAGCACATGCATCCTGCCACCACCCTTCCTTTTCTTCATGTCACTTTTCACCGAAGAAAGTCTCTACTTCCTGCCAATACGCCATCCATGACCGAGTTGACTCACTTTTTTTTTTCCTCCTTTTTTTTTTTTTTTGCTACCTTCGTTTTACTCACCTTGTTGCTTACACTTTACACTTTCAATCGAATCCCACCATCATCGTTGTTGTTATTACTATTATTATTTTTTTCTTTACATCACCTAACTTGGCACTCAGAGCACTCAAGCAGTCAAGATTTTATTTCACTTCTTCATTTAGAACAAGAGAAAGTTTCCCACCAGGCCACCACCACGCAGGAAGGGTTCAGCCACCTTCGTTGCAAGCATCCCTTCTGATTTTCTCTTCTATATATAGAAGTCAATGATTAGAACCATCCCTGCAAAGACGAGGGGGGAAAACAAGGCCAAAGGAGAGATTCCTTTCATAAACCTTTTCTCTATACATTTCCAACCAAAAGGAGAAACACTTCCTTCTTGGATATTACTTGGATGCTCTAAGCATTGGTTCATTCTGATTCAATTGGTTGATCAGGCCGGCCAATTCCGATTAACCCAAATTCTACGTGTATTGAGTTCAACTGAATTAGATTTAGTGGGCTGAGTGAACTCGAGATCAAGGATGGGTCAATCTAATTACCATTTCCGATCCCTAAATGTTGGATTGGTTGCAACTAGCAAGTATATACTGCTCTAAAAGACGAATGACCCGACCCGGTTCATTTAGAAACCGGGCCCAATTATAACTTTGGCTTAAAATTAATATTAATATCCTCTAATAATGGTCTTAGGCCACATTTAAGCTTGTATTAGACACGTGAGTTCTTCGTTATTAAGAAAGACAACACACTTAAAACTACTACTACATATGCCAAATGGGTTATATAAACCCCTAGCTGAGTGGTTTATTTTCTCAATTGAGTTCTAAGTGTCTTTTCCTCTTCTCTATTTGAATCTGTACCTTATAGTATAGATATCCAGCAGAACTAATCAAATAAATCTCTCATATATGGGTGAGATTATGGGTCATTCAAAGGTTAGGAGGGAAGCTAATGAAGAAGCTAATGAAGAGGGATCCTCTCATGGTGGTAGCTGGAGGACTATCCATATCGAGTGCGTGGATTCTGCGAGGAGGGGACTGCCTGTTGAGATAGAGGTTCATAGAGGAGTTGATGTCAATGAATCAGCTGAAGCTTTCATCAGGACCTTCCGTAAGAAGTTAACAGTTTCAGTGAAAGAGGAGATGATGGTGAAAAAAGTCTGAAGAAAAAATATGTTTTAGTAAGGTTTGTTGATTAGAGTAATCAGTACATATATGATTTAGTCTGTATTGTTAGTTTTTTCGTTTTTCCTTTCGCATAATGGGAGTGTGTGATCTGTTTCTTTGGATTGGGGTAAGGTAGGTTATGTCCCTTTTGTGCTCTTCTTTATTATTATAATTATTTTAATAAAATTTTATATATAGTATTCAAGTTAAAAATAAATATGTCTTGTTAGTATTGAGAAGGATAATCTTAGGTTTGTTTTCGGTTTGTGTTTCCGTATACATGTGAAAAAACGTTTTCTAGCTTGTACTCTTAATTATCTATTTTAGCAGTTGTTTTATAAAGGTAGCACATAGCTCTCTCTCTCTCTCTCTCTCTCTCTCTCTCGTATGCTTTAAATTCGTTTTTTTTTTTTTTTTCCGCTCATAGGCTTATAAATATCTTAATAAAAAAAACTGAAGAAGGTCCTTTTTTTTTTTTTTTGGTTAAAAATAGGTATCAGACCTTTAGCTTGATTAGTCCCATGGGCCCATACTAACCCCACAACCGCATGGACCGGGTCATACTGGGGTTGAATGAGAACCATTCAACTTTCATTAAAAGCAGTCATGAAGAGCACTAAACACCCCGTGTGAGTGGCCCAAGGTGTGCCTAGTGGGAGTCGAACTTAAGACGTCTAAATTTACGGCTCGTAACAAGTTCGTTGTTCATCAACTGTGCTATCCCCTTGGGTTGAAGAGCCTTAAAAGAACATGTTTTTCGTAAAAAAAAAAAAAAAAAAAAAAAAAAAAAAAAAAAAAAAGAAAAGAAAAGATTGAGACCTATCTAAGGACTCAGATCCTCTCCAATTGCTGGGTGTCCCAGCACTCATTTGACTGCTGGGAGAACCGGAGGTGTGAGATAATGTGTTGGGGTGCGTGCCCAAGTCTTATCCCAACTGTTAGATTCCACGTTAAGTATCCCAACAAATGAAAAGGATTTGAATCCTGAGAGGATTGACCTACATGAATTATTGCGGTAAACTATTATGATCACTTCCATTATACCATTTTGTTCAATCGCATGGAAGTGATAATTTTGTAGTTTATCCGTTGAATAGATTTTGGACCCATATATTGTTAATCCTCTGTAAAATTTTCAGTGCGCCCATCACAATTACCACTTCATTTAACCGATGTGACTATAGTTTCATTATATTTCTCAATGTTCTACCCAAAAAAAAAAAAATTATATTTCTCAATGGTTCAATGATGTAATCTTCCAAAAGAGATTGCCTAACTCAAATTGGGAGAAGATATAACAAGCTTCTAAGAAAGCTTAGTTTGGATACAATTCTTTTAGAAATGAGTCACTTCAGTAAAATACATATAAGTTAATGAGTAATTATTCGATTGGGGTGATTCCAAAACAAAAAATTTGAAGACTGATGGCTCTACAACTTTGGAAATAAACTCTCTTTCTAAAAAAAGCTAGTGTTGGATCTCTGAAATTTTATTTGAAGTAGAAGTTTATGCACTAGACAGATTTTGAAATTGCAAGGATATGAATATTGATAGATATTGGGCTGAAATGCAATTCTTTTGAGATGATTGCAAGAACATGAGAATATCAAATAAATTTAACTGCATGGTCCATAAGGACATAATGATTCAAGCTTTAATCAGGACATATGATTGATTGATTTATTTTTTTTATTTTTTATTATCTCGTTAAAATTTCACTAATTATAACTTGATAGGAATCAGAGAGGTAAACAAATTGAATGTGATCGGATATGGATATTTTTTTATCAGATACAGATACCTCTAAATATATATGCACGTAATCAAATTTGAATTTTCAATCATACATTTACATCCTTAACTTAAATAATCCAGACCTTCCATCTCTATTACATATAATTTTCTCTCAATTAATGTCTCTAAGTTGTCTTAGCTACTACCCTTATTCTCTAGGACCTGTCGAAACTTCAACGACGCTTTAAAATTAATTAATTATAGTTAATTATCTATTTGGATCATATAGTTATTTTTTAGATTATTTGAATTCGGATCTGAATAACCTCTAACCAAATACGAATACCCCTAAATAGATACAGATGTGAATCAACTCAAATTTTCACCTATCAATTTACATTCTTAAGTTAGGAAGTATTGAAAATCGATGGATCTATATCATAAAATATTATGTGACTATTTCGATGGTCAATTTTCAATTATGATGAGTATGAGTGTCAATTCAGTGCTAAAACCCTTAAATCCGACCGAAATCTCAACTGAATTGATTATTAGTTGATACCTAGCTATTAAATGTTATGCATTTTAGAATAGAAACAGAATTGAACCAAACCAAACATGTTATATTGGGCCATTGAATTCCATGAACCTTAAATTTTGTTGATATTGTCTAACTTTAGACTATAATAAGTATGCACCATATATATGGCCCAAAACTGAATCTTGTCTTATTTAATTTATAATAAATGTGAGAATAAATTTGGAGCACATATGTCCTGCACCCTCATCCTTATCGTTTTCTTTCATGTCACTCCCCAATGAAAGTATTACGTCATGTGAATACGCCATCCATGACCAGTGTTATCAATTCGGCCGAATAATTCACGAATTATTCGGCTGAACCGAATTTTTCCGAATTTTATCAAAAATTCTGACCGAATCCGAATTAAAAATAAAATTCGGTAAAATTCATGATTTTTTCAAAAGTGAATATAAAACGCGAAAATCCGAATTAAACCGAATTATTCGGTCCACTTAAACAATATTTAAAAAAAAAACACAAAAAAAAAAGAAAAAAAAACCCAATAAGCTTTTTTGACCGCTTTTTTGACCGAATCCTTAAATTAATCAACCGAATTATTTCGAATAATTCTCCGCCCGAATAATTCCCGAATCCGAATTTGCTAACTATGTCCATGACTGACTAATTTGCCACCCTTGTTGACTCCATCTTTTTCTATTTTTTCTTGTTAACTTCGTTTTAGTCACTAACTTTCAATCGAATCCTATTATTTTTTTTTTTCTCGTCTCATCCTCACACAAGAAATCAAGATTTTATTTTACTTCTTTTAGAACAGAATAAAGTTTTCTTACACCATGTAGGAAGGGTTCAATCACCTTCGTTTGAAATATTTCTTTCGATTTTCCCTCCTATATGATCGATAATAGACCTGAAAAAATCAATATTAAGAACCATCCCTCGGAGACGAGAGGGAAAAAATAATACCAAAGGAGATTCCTTTCATAAACCGTTGTCTATCCGCCATTTCCAAGCAAGAGGTTGATCGCTATCTTCTCCAATATTACTTGGATGCTCTTGCAAGAAAGCATATATTCATTGTAGTTTCTTTAGCGGGTGCCTTTGTTTCTTCTTCAGCTTCTTTTTCCCATCTTCTTTTGGTGGGTGGATAGCTAGGCTTAGTTGCTTAGTTGCGGAGTTGTTTTCATACATTCTTTTAATATTTTCCTTATTCTTTCTCTCTGTTTTTTGGAGGAGAGAAAGAAGTTCTGTGCTAGATTGAATATATGTTTGTGGACCAAATTTTCCAACGTCCACAGTATCTATTCCCCGTTTGGTCTTAGTGCTACTCCAAGGGAGGGAGGGAGATCTTGATGTCCACCACTTGGTAAAAGAAAACTTTAGCCTATCTTTGTCCATCTCAAAAGAAAAAAAAATAAAAAATAAAAAATTAGGAGCCTAATTGCTAGGGTTTTAAACTTTGATTGAAACGGTTGATCAGGGTAAATTCTGATCAACCCAAATCAAGCCAAGTTTCGGATTGGATCAGTATGAGTGGGTCAATCTAATCACCATTTCCGATCACTAAAAGTTGGGTTAGTTGCAAGTACTACTGTTCTAAAAGATCAATGAACCGGGCTGCTTGGAATGGGTTAAACCATTTAACTGGTTCACCAACCGAAATGTGCAGTAATCAACTCTACCCAATCCATTGAACCCCACATGGCCCAAATGATCCAATCCCAACCCGGTTCATTCAGAAACTGGACTAAATTATAATTTTCTTGGGTTTAGTCAAAATTTCATTCCTCTACTAATGGTCTTAGCCTCTTAAGCCACTATTATATGCTTGCATTACAAACGTGCTTTCTTCGTTATTAAGAAAGACAATACACTTTACAACTACTACATATGGAAAATGGTTATATATACTCCTAGCTGAGTGGTTTATTTTATCAAATTCCATCAGAACTAATCAAATTAAGATCTCATATATGGATGAGATCATGGGTTATCCAAAGCTTAGGGGGGAAGCTAATGAAGAGGGATCCTCTCATGGTGGGACTATCCAGATTGAGGGCGAGAATTCCATAAGGGGATCACAGCCAGTTGAGATAATAGAGGTTCAGGGAGGAGTTGATGTCAATGAATCTGCTGAAGCTTTCATCAGGCGCTTCCGTGAGCAGTTAAGAAGCTCAGAGAAAGAGGAGTTGGTCGTGAAAAAAGCCTGAAGAAAAATATATTTTTAGTGAGGTTTAGTGATTAGATTAATCAACACATATGATATAGTCTTTATTGTTAGTTAGTATTGAGAAGGATATCTTTGGTTCCTTCTTCTTTCTGTTTCTTTACTTTATATTTGCAGAAATTTTCCTCTTCTTGTACTCTTAATTATCTCTTATAGCAGCTGTTTTATAAAGCTAGTAACACATCTCTCTCTCTCTCTCTCTCTCTCTCTCTCTCTCTCTCTCTCTCTCTTTAAATTTAGTAGTTGTAGTTAAATTCCATGGTACAGTTAGATTAGTAGAAGAAAAAAATCAAAATAATAAGAAGGGGATGGAGTCCTAACTGCTACATGGCAGTTTGGTTGGTGCCACGGTTTGGTGAACATACTATATATAAAAATTTTCCTTCCATCCATGGTTAAAAAGTGTCACACAACCTGTCAATAATCTCATATCGTGATTTGTCATACAGAACTATAAGAAATTTTTGATAAGTTTTAGAATTGAACTCAACAAAAATCGTTGAAAATAACAACTGCCTTACCATAATTGGCGTACTGTGGTGAGATTCATCAGGAGGTTTCAAGTTTGAATCTCTTGACTGTTATCTACTTCTCCTTCTTACCTTTAAAAGAAAAAAAAAATTGAGACATCAATTGGAGCAGAGAGGGGTATAAAACAAGATGAGATATATATAGTTGAGATAGGTTATTAAATTTTACAAGTGATCTATCAATCGAATCCCCTATTAATTTTTCCTTATGCTCCCTTTGTTTCAGTATAAAATGATAGGTAAAACAAATTTTACGCTAAAATTAGCATTTCTATTGTTTGTTTCGTAAGTTCAAAATTTTCTCTCAACAACCCACATTTTCCTGAATAAAGTGAGGACAATTTTACTCCAGATTTTTAGGTAAAATATTCCCTCACATTTATCTAGATTTTCTTGAAATACACTCAATAGTCCTTTGAGTCCTCCAAAATCAGAGCTCTCATGGAGGCCTTGGAGTAGTTCAGCACCAAGCTAATTCGTGTGCTCCAATACTGAAGGCATGCAAGCGGCCATTGATAGCCTCGACTACATCGTCTTCTCTTTGTTCCTACTTTTTTCCTTTGGTCTCATCGACTCACCAAGAGGAGATCTCACTTGCCAGTGCTCGTAGATGGAAAGAGAAAGACGAAGATCCCAAGCCCTCGAAACCAAGATAGCATAAACAATTATCAATAGGGTGTGAGACCAGCACCATTGCTGTTGGAGATCTCACTCGCTAGCTAGTGCTCCTAGACAGAAACTCTTTGGTTGAAAGACAGTTAGTCATGGCACTGTACGTCATAAAGGAATGCCTAGGAATGGCAGAAGAGGTTCCAAATAGAAGATAAGGTAAAGAAACATGAGGAGAGGAGTTTCCCATCATTGAACCCTGTCCCTGCTACCCCTAGGTCTTAATCGAATACTGGGTAATTTGTTCCACATCTCAATCAGAGCATTGGAGGTACCTGAATCAGGGCTCTATGCACCATCCCAAAGAATTAAGACACATTTGCCAACCTATCAGAACCTATATCACATCTGATTATATCAACATATTTTAAAATTAGCACCCCATCAGAATGTCAGTTAGAGCTAAGTGTAGAACAATTATCAATGGATGTCCTGACATAATCAGAAACAATGTATCAGCATTTCAAAATTTTCCTTTGAGCCCAGGAAACATCAATAGTGGCCACAAATGATTAAATGGAATCCATTCACCCAATTCACCCAATTCACCCAATTCACCCAATGCTTTTCTTTTTTAAGGCCACCTTCCAAATAAACTTGACAATACCCACAATATTGGCATCCTAAACTCTATGAAGCCCAGGCCCCTCTGTTTTTGGGAAGACATACCTTGGCCCAAGTCAAAGAATGAAAGAAGTTACCACCATAAATTTTTGTTACAAAGGAGTGAAAATAGGGGTGAAACAGGGTCAGGTTGGGTCGAGTTTCTTAAAACCCTAACCCAACCCTAGGTCTTCATAATTCAACCCAGGCCCAGCCCAACCTTTCCGGGTTCATACCAACCCAACCCAACACTAATTGACCCTGTCAAGCCTGGTTTAGACGGCCTGGGTTGGGTTGGGTTGACCTTGGCTTATGCAATGGTTGGATTAACCTTGATTGATTTGTTTTTGTCATTCATATCTTATACATTAAAAAATTACAGAAAAATAAAAGGCCAAGGAGTTTTAAATTTTAATTTAAAAATTCAGAGTTAAATTTCGGGTCGGAGTGAGTTGGGTTGGACCTGACTGAGGCCTCAACACCTGACCCAGGGTTGGGGTTTTTAATTTCTAACCCATTCTCCAGGTCTATATAAGACATGTACCTCCAACTCATAAAACTGATTAATGAAGACTCAATTCAAATAGACTTACAGGTTCTTGCTATTGCAGGTTTGCTGAAGAATTATCTGCTGAGAAGAAACGGCCTGATATGATATTCCCTCTCTACTTATCAAGACATGATCAGAGCTTAGTTAGCGAATATTTGTTCTAAAATAAAATCATGTCAGGAAATAAAGGGAAGGGAACCTTGAGAACCCTAAAATGGTGTTCATGTTTGGAAGTTTGGTGATGGATATAGCTCATGTGCACGTATGCCTCCATCAATCCAACTCATCTTAATATATGATCAGTGTCCTACGTGAGGGTTATTAGAGATACCCATGTACTACATAATATTGCGATATCAATAAAATTCTGGAGTGATTTATATTACAGAAGGGCCTTTATTATAAACTTTCAATTCAGCCCAGGTGGGGGGTGGCAAAGAATAAGAGCGTGTGCAGGGGCATCAATATATGTGGAATTTTTTATCTCACAAGGGGATGGAAAAAAGCCTCAGAAAGGGAAAATATAGTATTAATGAGAAGTAATATTCCATTGTTTATAGGGTTGAAGAATTAGATCAGCAACAACATTAACTGGGTGGTGAGAATTAATGCTAGTTATACAACCCCCTGGCAAAGAAGGAATCTACACATCAAAAAAATGTTAGTTGAAAACCCATTACCGATATGTTTCTGCAGACCCTCAACCAGAATTTCCCTTCCAGCCAGTAAACTTCTCCACCCCCAAGAACAATTATGCTTAGGGGTGGCTTCAAGAAAAGAGGAATGGGGAGAGTATTTTCCTTTGAGGACTTTGACCCATAAAGAGTTATTATTATGCAATATTCTCCAACACTGCCTAGCAAGAAAAGCTTTATTAAAACATTCAAAGTCCCTAAAACCTAGACCTCCCACCCTTTTGCTTTTGCAAAGCTTATCTCAACTGACCCAACAAACCCCCTTACCATTTTTATCTTTCCACCAGAAATTCCTTATGATTTTATTTAAATCTTTCCACAAACTAGTAGGGAAAAGAAACATAGGCATTGAATAAGTAGATAGTGCTGAATTGGGTTTAAACATGTTAGACCAAATTGTACTTAGCTAAATTCTTGGTTTTCATCAAAATTAATTGATCATAAATAATTAAAGGAGAGGGTACGTTAAAAGGTAGTGTGGCCCCTCTACCAATGTGGGGACAAATGGAAATACTAGTAAAAGCATCAACAATAGTGGAACTTTTGCTTTTCATGAGGAGTGGGGCAGTCATTTTGCTCTCCCCCCTCCCAATGTGTGTAGCGTAGGGGCTACGCTATCTTTTACGCTCCTGTTTTTCAATAAATAAATAAAATAAACTGCGAAGTGAAACCTTTTGATAAGATGGTCTTAAAATTTAGGTTATAAGCTGTGCCAGGCTTGAGTGACCATCAGGCTTTCCATTGCCATATCCAACCCTTCTCTTACAAGCTGAGCATATGTTTATAGCCCAAAGTACTGGACTTTAGTTACAATATACTAGGGGCAAAGTTAATTTTAGGGCCCATAAGCAATCAAATTAGTACCTTTGGCCAAACTCAGTGAACATAACAATAGCAGCTTTTGAATTGGGATTTAGGACCTGATCACTTATTTAGCGACTTCATATGCATCCCTGGGCAATTTATTGGTCTGAGTCGTCTGACTACCAAGTACCAGCATAGTTTAAAGAATCGGATTGGATCGGTATTGATTGAGGCCGATCCCAATCCTGGGTGATTCCATATTGGTGGATTGATACAATGAAGAGTAATAAGGTGAAAAAATTCATTTCTTAATAAAAATCAGGGGAATTTCTATCCGATAAAATTAGAATTGGGAAAGGATGATGCCCAACTAGTTGGTGTGCTGTGATGCACAAAAGGCCCACGTTCACCAAAAGATCGGGAGGTTAAGCCTCTTGGCTATTATCTATTCCTCCTCCTTATCGATTAAAAAAAAAAAAAAGATTAAAAAAGAATTGGTAGGTGTTCCTTAGCTGTGTTATTCTTGATCCCGAAAGGCTTTAGGATGATTGTTTGGATCACCTAACTCTTGCTCCGGCAATGGTGGCTTGGTGGGTGAGGCTAGGGGTGTCAATTCCAAGCCCGCACCGGTAGGCCCGACCAAGCTTGACACGTTTATGGCCTGACCTAGACCTGCCGGATTAATAAATGTGTCGGGCTTGAGTCCAACACATTTATAAATAGGTAACACACGGTGTAGCCACCTAGCCCGATGGGCACCCGACTGGCCCGACACAATTACAAGTCCGATTTGAACCGACTCCTTTAAGTTTGACCTAGCCCAACCTCTTTAATACTACTTGTATTTTTTTTTTTTTAATACTATTTGTATTTAGTCCTAAGGGTATGTGATATGTACAATTGAGATGGTAGTAATTGTTATATAAACAATCATCTTTTTTATGCATAGTTTAATTGATTTGAACTTACTAAACTTGGGTTATGTAAGCATAGTTTAATTGATTTGAGTTCTGTGGGTTAAAGATTGAGTACTTTAGTAATTTAGTTACTTTGGGCATTTTTTGCATAATTCATTTTAACTATTGGACCTTTTCTTTGCTATGCCCATCTTTGCCTCATTTTTTTGATATTCCTCTTCAAGCACATTTAATGGAACAATGTTAAAGAAGAACCGTTTAAATCCCGTTTAAAGTTGAATAGGTCTATAGCCCAGTTTAGGCCTAGTTAAGGTCTGTTTAAAGTAGCCTGATTAAAGCCCGAAATCGATCAACCTAATTATTAACCTACCATATCCCCCAAAACTAGGCCCGTTTACTTAAAAGAGCGTTTACGGTACAAGACTTTGAAGTGATCAAGCACGATTAGGTCTGACCGAGACTGGCCAAGCCCAACCGGTTGACACCCCTAGGTAAGGCTTTAACATTCGTTTGGGACCTATCTTGGGTTCGTCGGCTTGGCACCAATGATGTCTTCTTGGGTTTCCTTTCTCTTATCTCTTCTTTTAGTCTAGGCATTGTTTAGGATATTTTTATGCTGAAATTCTCCTTCTGTAATTTTGTACATGTCAATAGAGGTCGAAAATAAAATAACCCATTTTGTTTTTAAGTCCGCGATTTCCCATGCTCACAGTTGTCCTGGGAGCCTCCTTGTCGTCAGTACAGCTTCTTTTTGTTTTTTTAAGGTAGAAATATCATCAGTACAGCTGGTTTGTAGGAGTCCCAATAAATCTCTCTCAAATATCTATTGGAACTTGCACAGTAACTGCTGAAATTATAAAGTTGAAAATGCTGGATTCTATGAGTGGATCAAGCATTGTACAAAAATCATTCTTATATGAAGACCTGATCCAAACTCTTTTAACTTGGCTCAATCATACACTACTGTGTTGAGTAATTAAATTGATTCATAAATAACAGGTGTTGAACCATCGACTGGACCACAACTGAACCAAGCAAACATCTTATAGTCTTAAAATCAAATCACTACTGAAACAAGACCTAACAAGAGATTGGCCGATCCTTCATTGCTCATGGGCCAGAGACGCAAGTAAGATTCTTGTATGATTTAATACTATGCACACATCATATATGTATTTATATCTATATCTTGTAATCATCATTATGAAGAACACATGATGTGATACAATCATATGAACTAGATATCTAATCATGTTCCTAGTAGACCACATTTTAATTGAAAACCTAGGAACAATCATACACAGTTAAAAATTATACTATTAAATAAAATTAGGAAAATGGTTAGATAAACCAGCGCATTACTTAGGAATAAGGCATGCTAGCATCTATTGACCGTTAGATGCAACATAAAAAATCTCAACCGTTTGTAACCGTTGTCTTACATGATTTGCCCAATACCGCCGCTCCACGGTTTCTTCCTCCTCCTCCTTCTTCCTTTCTCCTTCCTCTTTGTCTCCCGCTCCGCCTTCCATTCCAGAAACTTGTTGATCCCCTCTCTCTCTCTCTCTCTCCAGAGGACGCTACCAGGCCATGAATAGCATTTTTATTTAAAACGATAGCCCGGATCTGCTCTAGTCTTTTTTTATGTTAAATTTCAATGGCGTTTGTTCCATATTGCATCTCATTTTCTATCTTCCTCAAAAACATGAAGAGGGAAAAAAATTATTCCATAAAAAATAGTGAAGAATTCTACACAAATCAGTTGCAGGCACATAGCGAAATGGAAGAGAAAGCAGAAGAACAGAGAGAGTAACAAGTGGTTACCCTAGTTTAAGCATTTGGTTTTAAATAAATCAATGTGAAAATGGTCCTCAGGATCCAGGCCGGATCTGCACTTGTGAGGCAATTTGGAAGTGAAATCGCCAACTAAGGCATTCACCGAGTTTCGGCGACTCCGTTGTCGATCCCCCGCTTCCTCTTTTTTTTCTTTCTCTCTCTCCCAAGAAGACGCTTCTGTCTCTCTCCACTACCAGGCCATGAATAGCATTTTTATTTAAAACGATAGCCCAGATCTGCCCTAGTTTCTTTCTCTGTTAAATTCCAATTGTGTTTGTTCTATATTGCATCTCATTTTCTTTCTTCCTTACAAATATACAGAGGGAGAGAGAGACAGATCAGATTAGAAAGTGAAGAATAATGAAGTTGCAGGTAGTTATGGCCCGTGGGATCAATAAATGTAATCTTTTGATATCAATATACCTCACTGTTTCTTCAATTTGTAGGCTGGATTTTGGACATCTGTGTGGTGAGGGTGTGGTTGCAGGAAAAATCGAAAACAGAGGAGGTGAGATGGCAAGCAGGGTGAGGGAGCGAAGTAACCCTCAGCGAAAATTTTTAGAACGACGGAGGGAGATCCAGTAGAGGGCAAGAACAGGGAGAGAGGGCAGGGAAGACAAGCAGCAGTTTCCAGGCTGCCATGGGTAATCGGGATAAAGATCAAGCAGCCTGAGATTTTTTTTTTTTTCCTCGTCGTAGAATAGTTGCAGAGGAGAATGGAAAAAAAAAAAAAAAAAAAAAAAAAAAAAAAACTACACTATCCCCTTGGGTGTCAACTTTGGGACTTATCTCTAGACCTTCGTCTAATATCTTCTATTTGATCTGGGTTGTACTTATTGACCTGTATTTTTCCTTTTGGTTGCATTTTTTCTCTGCCCCCTTCCCTTCCCCTCCCCCTTTTGGGCTGGTTGTTCTTCACACTTGTTGAATATATGCCTATCTATCTTGCAAAATTGGTTACACATTTTATATATATATATATATACACGTATAAAGGTGTCATCCAGATAATCCCAAAGAAAATATAAGTAAACACATTTTATGTTTATGCCATAATTTTCAATGTAATACTGAATTATAACCATGCATTTTCTCGGAACTTATTTTAGTCCAAAACCCATGTTTGGATGAATTCTAGGTCAGCAAACAAAAGTAACTTGAAGTTATTAGCCTTTTTTCTTTTTTTCTTTTTTTTTTACACAAACCTAACCCGCCGGCCTATTTGATATTCCTGCGCATGCAGGCTATAAATATCAAGTACTGGGATAGTTAACACACCCACAAACCAAAAGAAAGCTGAGAGGTGAGGAGAAAAAAAATAGAATGCCATCCAAGGGAGTAGTAAATATGGAGAGAGGGCATTGCATTGAGCTGAGCATGCGAATGTTGGCTTCTCTTTGCATCCTTCTAATTGTGAGGATTGTTAGCTTCAATTCTCATAGATCTGCTTTAGTTGTGAAATTTTACTCCTACCCTATTTTCTATCATTTATTGTATATTTTCCATTGTATTTTCAAACAACCCAAATTTTCAAAGTTCAGTCTTTCTCATTACTTTTTTTTCTTTCCAATCTATTTGAATCTTAAACTCTTTATGAAATTAGTAAAAGAGGGAACATATGTATCATGAAAAATCGGGCCTTTGACATGTCATTTGGCAGATAATGCTCTTGACAAAGGGGGAAAAGAACATATGGTGCTACTCTCAATATTTTCACTTATACCAGTGAAACTTTTTATTTCATGAATCCTAGATGCAACTTTTTGTTTTTGAGTAGGTGAGGGTGGAGTACCAATTCATGGTGCTACCGGTGCAAGATAATGCATCATCTGAATATTCTATGTTACTGATATGACCCCACAAAATTTTCAAGGAGAGCATACTGGAATGTTCACTAGTTGGGTGCACATTCACTACTTCTAGCATGATGGAAGAGTAACCTAGGGTAAGCCTGTGGCACAATGGTTAGTTGCACTATTGCAATATATTGATCACAGGTTCAAAACTTGGAAACAGTCTATTTTACAAAACAGGGGTAAGGCTGCGTACATTTGCCTCTCAGACCCTATAGTAACGGGTGCCTCGTGCACTAAGTTTTTTTTTTTTTTTTTTTTTTTTTAATCTGACTGTTCTCATTGCTTGGCAAAAAAATAGTTTTTTTGCATTTTCGGTAGAGGGAGGTGAGATCAGGCTCTAGATTTTATCAAGTGAGGAAAAATTTTATTATATCTAGTACTTGTGTATCAAAAACATGATTTTTTTTTTTTTTTAACAAAAACATGGCTGTTTGAAACATAAATACAAGAGAGTAGGACCTATCTTTGTACCAAATTTCTGTGTCAATTATGTTGCCACATGGAATTCCTGCCACCCCTTCAGCTAAACCTAGTGCCACTTGTATGGTTGGGCCCAATTCTTGTGGAGTGCAAGTCTAATACACTCCGAGGATACTTTTCACTTGGAAAGTTTCTTTTCAAAAGGAGTTTAGAATGGCTGCATTTGTTTTGTTGTAAGATATTTAAAAAAAAAAATTATTATTATTATAATATTTTTTTGTCTTTTTTTTGGACATGAATAGTACACATATTTCAACATGATTATTGGAAATATTCTTGCCATGTGATGGGAGTAGTGTCCTCCATGGAATCCTCCCCAAGTACTAATTCTAGTGACATTGTTGCTACTTAGATTACTGAACCAACAGTCACTGAAGGGCGTTACCAAGGTAGTAAATCTGACAGAATTAGCAATTCTGATAATGGAATTACCACAATTCTTAGCATTGATGGTGGTGGAGTGAAAGGAGTCATCCCTGGTACCATTCTCAAAGAATTTGAATCTATGTTACAGGTAATCCCTACTTCCAGTTCCCTTTTATATATTCAAATATTTGCATGCATGGTTGAATCATATGTAACCCTTCCGTTGAATAAACCATAGGAAATTGATGGTGATGAGAATGCGAGGATTGCAGACTACTTTGACATAGTTGCAGGAACAAGCACAGGAGGGATTATAACAGGCTTGCTAACTGCACCAGATGAATCAGGCCGACCCCTCTATTCTGCTAAGGAAATAAACCAATTCTACTTTGACCATGCCCCTGATATCTTTTGGTTGGATGAAAGGTGGGTGCACAGTTTTCCTAGCTAGCTAGTGAGCTCCTTCTTTTGATGGTACTACCTTAGGTGGAGATGCTCTCTAATTTTTTTCTAGCATTTTTTTAATTATTATTTTTTTTTCCTTCTCTTTTTTTTTTTTTTTTTTTTTTTTTGTCTCTCCATTATCTAAAAGAAAGATGTGGGTGCATGGTGGGCTCATTAGGATTATTTGATTCACTATTCATGCAATCATTCTTCATATATTACTCTCTCTCTCTCTCTCTCTCAGTTTAAACCCCTTCGTGGAAGCCTTGAGGGAACTTCTACAACCAAAATACAATGGTACAAACTACTACAAAGTAGTGAGAGAAATGATAGGAGGAATTCGATTGGATGAGACAGTAACCAATGTGGTTATCCCAACCTACGATATGAAACTTCTCAAACCAACCATCTTTACTTCTTTCCACGTAAAGACTACGTATAAAAAATAAAAATATTTTCTTTTATGGAATACCTTTTGATTGGGCCAATTTACTCAACAGAAAATATGTTAAAAGATGTATTAATTTGTTTGATTTCTTCTATATCTATCACTGTGCAGGCAAAACGTGATGAATCTATGATGGCGTTGCTATCAGATGTGGTCATTGGCACTGCTGCGGCTCCAACTCTTTTCCCACCATACAGCTTCCAGATTACCACATCGGAAGGAGTCACCACTAAATTTAACCTCTATGATGGTGCTCTGGTAGCTGGAAATCCTGTATGTCCCACTCCCACCTTCCCCATATCACTAATCTCTTTCTCTCTATCTCTGTGGTAATCTCTCTTTCTCTCTCTCTCCACAGACATTGGTTGCTCTAACTGAAACGGTAAAGGAGATGAATGGGAACGTGGATTATACAAAGTTTCGGGTTCTCTCTCTTGGCACAGGAACAGAAGAGTTCCAAGGATATGAAGCTGATAGTCACTGTTGGGGCAAAGTTGCTTTAAAATATCTATTATATGATCCAATACTCTCGACTGCAGGAGAACGCATGGCTGAAGTATATGCTGGCATGCTTCTCCGAACTGATATTTACCCAAACAACTATATACGGATACAGGTACGTACTTTT